>NC_068361.1:111302610-111411237 GCF_020536995.1 Dreissena polymorpha
GTCAGGATGGCCGCGTGATTTGGGCAGTACTCTTTTACTCCGCTTGCTCCCCGCTGGGGACACGTTTTGTGTTTCGTACTTAATTTTTGTGTTGTCATTAAACATAGCTTTGCAGTTCCGTTACTTAAATCCACAAACTTGAATAAGAGAATTTATTTAGAACTCTCAAGAATGATTATCAGATCATAAAGGTTATTGCCAATGCATTATAAAAATATCACAGTCCTAAAGAGGGTGACGCTACAACGTAGTGTTCACCTGAGAATGGTAATGCTTGTAATCTGGTACACAAAAACATGTATCTTCTTTTAAAGATTCGATATTTTAGCATTCATCAGATGTTTTGCAACAAATTGTTTGAGGTTTTCACGAAAGAAGCAGAAGTTGATAATAACAACTTTCGGTGGGGGTTGCGTGGAAATGACTCGATCTCTTTTTTTCTTTTTTCGATTTCTTCTTCATCTGCAAGTTTTCAATTTGCATGATTCTCTTAACTGTCGTTTTTTAAAGTTCTTAGTTTATTTATTTGCAAAAGAGATATGGACATGATGTTCTTTTTTTAACGACAGTATGTCCTGTGTCCGAAATTCCCGCTGTTGGAAACGCTACACGTCCGGTAGTAACCTACCCACTTACTGTCGGAAAGGTGGTGACCTTCACTTGCAATGACGGATTTGTTCCGGCGCCAGAAGCAGCATGATTTATTCTTGTGACTGAAACGGCAAATGGACCGGGAACGCTGCATGTGTACGACGTAAGAACATTGGTTGTTGTTTGACATATCTAATTATATGTTACAGAACATGCTTATCGTTTTCTACCGCATATACACATAAAACAATCACGTGAGGATTTTGCGATTTCATTCAGTGCATTCGTCAGATGTCTGTATCTGTGCCTTTTTTTCCAAAACGTATAATATTATTTGATGTTAAGCGATACGAAGTAAAAGCGGCTTAAAAAATGTTAAAGAATAATTATCCAAGTGCATCCCAAAAATAATACAGACCAATCTTTTATTTTACAGCCCGTCTAAAGGTTATCATTTGTCAACTTGCTGAAGTCTACATCTTTTGCCCGAGCCCGAAGGTAATCGAAGTTCAAACGGCGAACTACGGGCGGACGCAGGGTAGCGCCGTTTGCCCGAATGGTGCAATCGTTAACACGGCTTGTACTTCGGAGATGACCTTACCACCCACTCTCTCTAATGCTTGCAATGGCCAACGACCTGCAAAATTGACGTACGACGACGCATTTTTCAAACGACCCATGTCAGGGTACTTGGAAATACGTTGAAATGGAGTATACATGTAACTAGAGCGCCAAGTTAGTGTCGTCAACAGGGGCCAACATTTATTTATTGTAAGACTTTAGCTGAATAAAGATCAGTCTTCAGAGAAACATGTTGTTGTTTTGTTCGGACCTCGACAAACGAAAAAATGAATAAGACATGTGTAATTTACAAGAACATATTTAAGACTCGTCTCCCGTGCATTGGGTATTTACAGTATTCAGCAGCTTGAATTTCACCTCTTTATATTGATGAGTGTATTTCTCAATTAATATTTAAATTAAATACAATTACTTCAATTATCTCAAAACAATAGATGCACACATGGTCCACAAAAATAAAACATGACAACGGACTGCTGTTAAGCGAGAAAATTGACCAGACGGTAGTAATACACGGACGGTATAACAAAACAATTAGATTTATAAAGATCCATATATTATATTGTATAATTATTGGAAATACATAAAAACGCAATTCGCACGCATTATAAAGCAACAATGACTTGAACTCGCTATAGAATCGTTGTGCAAATAACGAGTTAACGATCGCATTACCGATATTATTTTACCGCAAAATACCGATCAAATTGTCTTTTACTGCTCACACATATTACTATGAAAAGTGCGTGTGATTATAACTAAGAACAACCTTTCGTGCAGCAATATATTTAAATACATGTATCTAATACTTGCTGTCTTTGATAATATATTAACCATGCGATGTATTCAACTTGCGCTAGAAATAGACTCAAAAGCAAATGAGTCGCGTTCTGAGAAAACTGGGCTTAATTCATGTGCGTAAAGTGTCATCCCAGATTAGCATATGCAGTCCCCACAGGCTAATCAGGGACGACACCTTCCGCTTTAATGGAATTTTTCGTTTAAAGAAAGTCCCTTTTACTGAAAATCTAGTTCCAGCGGAAAGTGTTGTCCCTGTTTAGCCTGTACAGACTGCACAGGCTAATCTGGGACGACACTTTACGCACATGCATTTAGCCCACATTTTTCAGAGCAAGACACTAATGTACTTCTGTAATTGTGTATGTATTGCAGACTAAGTTCATGTTTCTAAACGACGGTGTACGGTGAATTGTGTTGTCAATTGATGAACGTTTAATTGTGTTAATTGTTACGCGTCTCAAGTGAACTGTGTGCATTTGCATTATACAAACACTTCTTTTAATATTATAATGATGATTATTTTTTTATAATATATGATAATAAAAGACCGTACAAGCGGTTAAAATTTCCCTTCAATATAATATTGCCATAAGTTTATTACAATTATTGTGTATTTGTCTTATCTTATATATTGGTATTTAATCACTGTTTTCATGCATATGCTATATAGCGATTACATATCGCTCTGTTGTTCAAAATATAACATTATGTACAGAACATACCTCGATCTTATGTTAACAATACCAGATAGTCCTTTAACCTGGTTCTTTAAAACAGTAATGACGCAAGTACATTATAACGATCTGTAAAACATAAAAGCCAAGTCACTGTATGTCACATGCCACACGCAAAGGTTCTTGAAAATATGTTCTCAAATTAGATCGTGACACGTACTGTTGTATATCATTCACATTTCAGCTGAAGAGAAAGAGAGAATACAGAAAGACGCAATATGTAAACTCTTAATAAAATAAACATTGTAATAAACATCTAAATGTAAATACATATATTGTATGATTTCCGGTGGTTTATAGAGAAATATCAGTGAATTTAAACTGATAATTTCACTGTTTCAAACAATGAATTATCAGAAAATTATCGATAATTTTCACTGTTTCTATTAAATGACGTCATTTTTTTGACAAAATGTCGTCATTTTCCCAGCGAAATTCT
Source organism: Dreissena polymorpha (assembly GCF_020536995.1). Lineage (NCBI taxonomy): Eukaryota > Metazoa > Mollusca > Bivalvia > Myida > Dreissenidae > Dreissena > Dreissena polymorpha. The sequence goes on from NC_068361.1 coordinate 111,305,758, forward strand.
TTAGCTAAACTCTTAAACAAGGTAAATAAACTGTGAAAAAAGGCATTAATAAAAGAATGTGTTGGATCGGTGGATTATCGATTTTAATTCACTCGTGATCATATATTATTGCATAAACTTTTCTATAATACCTTCTGGCGGGATGCAGACACTTTGCAAAAGGAGGGCTTGAACGGGAGAAATCGTGTATTAATAATGCGATTAACGTGCCGTTCAAGCCTTGTTATGTGTTTTTCATATCCATAATCTGGTCCACGCGCAGTTACTTCCCTTCTCCAGCCTTCGACGACTTTCCAAGCATAAATGGGGAACTGAATAAGCACCAGTTTCCTCATGCATGCAGGGATAATGACTATTTCAGTCAACTTTTCAAGTTATACCATCTGCACTCTCTAGAGAACAGCTTTATTTTATTGGCAACATCAATGAAGTTAAGGTTATTTCCTCAACACTTTCAAAAGACTATGCTGTAAATGTAAGTGTTTATGTACCTTCAACGTTCCTGCTGTAAATTCCAAATAATTCCTCATTTCTTACTTTGCGCGGCTTCATTTCAACCTTGCAATTATCCACTGTTTAAAATCATTTTAAATCGAAAACTGCCTATCCGAAGGTAAGCCTCGTCATTTTGGATGATGACCGAGTGAGGCATATGGAAAACACAACCTTGAACTGTATTGAAATAATCGAATTATTTTGTCGATCTCGAATGAACAAAACATATTGTTTTCAAAGTTATTAAAAAAAATATTGGTATGTGTGATTTGTTTATGCAATAATAGCGAAAATACACATTTTATCGGACATGATCATCTGCGGGCGCTCGAAAAAATCCGTCCTGCCCGAGTGCGCAGCACGAGGCAGGAACGGATTTTGAGAGCGCCCGCAGATGATCATGCCCTCGAAAACGTGTATTATCCCTATAAAATATATTTTTTTACTCGTACAGGTTAACTAGATCGTAACGGAGGAACTTGTCATCTTGCTTGATCCCTGTATAGAAGTAATCCGCATTAGACGTGTCGTGGGTAGCAAGCAACCTCATCATCAGCAGGAAAATGCTTTTCTATAAGAAAAGTCTCAAAAGCATTCCAAAAGAAAAAAAAACGTTTTTATAGCGAATGTTTCGAAAGAAAAACATAAACATAGAAGAAAAGCATTCATTCACAATGCTGTTAAAACAATAAGACCCCAAAGAAAATAAATGTATTTGGGTGATGCATCAAAGCAAATGACAGAAAGAAACTGGTGTTTCTATGGGTCCTGTAACAAACGTGAAAGCATTTTGGTATTCTTACATAAGTTTCTTTAACTCCTTCAGTGCTGGAACCGAATTTTGAAGGCCGTTGCACACAGTTTGGATCCAGATGAGACGCCACAGAACGTGGCGTCTCATCAGGATCCAAACTGTTTGCTATTCTGATAGTTTTCTTTGAAAAAAAAAAATTCGAAGAAAATGCTTATTTTAAACATTCAGAAAAGAACATTTTAGCAGACGACATATTTCCCCAGCATGCAAAAGGTTAAAGTGAAAATGCATCAATAGCTAATATCGCCACAGTGAAGGCAGAAGGAGAATGTATTTTTTTCAGTTCATGTCTACAATTTTTAAGTTAATTTATCAAACGTTAAGACAAAAGAAAGCTGCATTTCTTTGACCAATGTCTAAAAATATAAGTATGTAAATAAAATGCACGTTTTTCTTGTCTTAAAAATCAATCGTACTGAAATAAAAAAGACTGCAATTCTTTGTGTTATGATTAAAAAGGAAAGATTTATTCACTGCGAAATTCTTATTTTTAATGCAACATTAATTTAAAAATATTTAGTTAATTGACAAATTTACAAATTGTATCTTCCGGCGATATTAAAAATTCTAATGCTTACAGCTATATATCTACCGGTATACCAAAATTGTTTAAGTGTATACAAGTAAGATGAACTCCAATTATATGTACAACACATGTCCAATTTATGCATTGTGTATAGTGCTTATAAGGGGATGTTTTTTATATCAACGAAACACGCGGCCGATTGACGAGGATTACATTAAATGTGTGGTTATCACCGCATTGGAAGAGTGTATGGGTTTTATTAGGTTAAATAAAAACAAATTGAATTGTATAAGGCTGGTTGTGTCATAATAATTGACTACTTTGCATTAGGGTTAATAGCCACAACCTCGCATAAATGGACTTCCCCCACCCAATTAATTCGCGCGCATATACTATAAACACTTAATACGCAAATCAGACTTTAAAACATAGTCATAAAGCTACCAAATACCACGTTAACTAAAGTGTACATGTTTTTTATATCCCGAAATGTCATGTTCTATCACACAATTGAAACATATATTCAAGAAAATTAAATAAATGAAACAACACTTTCATTTTATTATGCCACTAGAGTACAATTAAATAAGAGACGCTGACATTTTAAAAATATAAAACAGACAACGCTCGACCCTCTCACCATTATAAAGAATTAAACATTTGGGACGTACACATCTGAATAAAAGTAACCTCAGAAAGTATTGAAGTATTAATATCTGCTTTATTTTAAATTATTCGCATATGTAAGATTTGTTTAGCCAATAAAACATATTGGTAGCCATCGGCTATTTTTTGCTTCTGGCAAAGCTAAGATATATTCTAATACATACATGAGAGAAGTATATAAATGCGCTTTTAATGCTTTGTTAAATGTGATGTTTTTGGGAGTAAGATATTAAGAAATGTGCAAGAAGAGAGGGGATTAGAACAAACAATAGCATGTTTACCTTGTTTACAATGGGATTCTCTTGATGAGGACACTGATACAGGGAGAAAGGCAAACACTTATGACTTCAAAGCACATTGTAATTGGGTTAACGTTTGCGAACTACTTGTCCTTAGGCAGAGGGTAATAGGAATTTATCCATATCATTTTAAGAACATGTTATGTAGTAAAATTTGTATACTAATGAATAAACAGCCAAGTGTAAAATAAGAAGACATCTGCAGTACGTAATTTTCTTGCAGGATGAACAAGTTGTCTCGCTTGTTTATTTATCGACCAATCGTGTTATCGCGCACCTGCTGTTGCTGGCTAACTATATACTTTGAACTACCCACCAGAAACAATCTTACGCAAACAGGGGTGTGTTTTTTCTTCTTCTTTCGGCGGATTCCCGCCTTTCCAATGTCAAACTTATTTAAGAAATAGTTTCGACTTTGCTGGATCTTAAAACAAATGAAGAATTAAGACCATATACAAAGGCATCTGTGGGTTCAGATTAATTAGCTTCAATATGGACGTACAATAGAGTATGATGTCAAAGTTGAGAGAAAACAACACATATTGATATAAGTGTTTACCTTTTGCACTTTGACATGCTTATCTAGTGTTTAGTTACTAGTGTCCGCTTACCACATATGTGAAAAACGGCTTTCAGCGTTTCATATAAAAGACATCTGGCCGCTTTCCCCTGGTGACCGTTATACTCTTGTGTATTATTGTTCGTCTAATGTTCGTCAGGGGGAATCCAGGCTGCCCGATAAACACCAGGCGACCGCTACACCCATGCGTCGGTTACGTCATATTGAACTGTATTTACCAAAAATGTTCACCGTGTGAGTTATGTGTTATAACTGTCTCCCTACATCAAGGGTCGATCTCACACGAAAAGTCAAAAGGTAAAATTTTTGCTGTAAAACAGCTTGCCTATATCGTATCTTAATCCTTCATCGGCTAAATAATTTACCAAAAAAGTTAACTTGCTTGGAGATGCTGTGTCTAATGTTCAAATGTTGAACGGCAGTATGTCACACATGCGCATGGGTCAGCTTGTTAAATTATTACAAGCATTACTGACGATGAGCTGCAAATGTTGGCAACAAGCATCTGCTTGTTGTTTTCATTTCACCTGAGATACTAAGGAACTGACCTTTTTGTGCAGTCCAAGATACCATAAGAACAAATGTTCTAACCAAGTTTCAAGAAGAATGAACTATAAATGTAACTTTTAGAGTGCTAAGAGGTTTTACAATAGCCATATAAGGATAACTTCCCAGCCCCTGGCCGGCATGTTTTTCAACAGACCAAACTAGTACATTTATATTGTCATACGCTCTTTATTAATGTCATAGGCACTTTGATATTGTCATACGGACTATAAAATGTCATAAGCACTTTGATATTGTCATAAAAACTTTGATACATTGTATTGTCATAAGCTCTGTATTATTGTCATACGCACTTTGATACATTGTATTTTCATAAGCTCTGTACTATTGTCATAAGCACTTTGATATTTTAAATAAGCACTTTGATATTGTCATACGCCCTGTAACATTAGCGCTGTAACATTGTCATAAGCACTGTATTATTGTCATTAGCACTTTGATATTGTCATAAGCTTTGCATAATTGTTATTAAATCTTTAATTTTGAGGTTACCAAACTCTCGCAAATTCTTATATGAATTTATTGAAATGTTCATCTAAACACTGCTTTGCGATCTTTAGACTTCAACAATTCACAACTGGTGGGTGCTTTATAGGAGAATTAATTTCAACAGTGAACATCAGTCTTTGAACACATGTATGCAATATATCTTAACAGATAATTACCGAATAGTGTCTAGTATCTTATCAAGTAAAATTGGAATGAACTTTGACTGGCTTGTATCATATGTCTGGTCAAGGGGAATAATCATCCAGAGTCCCAGTGGGCATCAAACGTTTTGCGAACGTTGCTGCAACGTAATATTTAGGTCGCAACGTCGGCAACCATTACCGAACGTTGACACAACGGTGCATACAAAACATTACCCGGACGTCCGGGTAATGTTTTGTATGCAACGTTGTGGCAACGTAATATGTACAAGTATTGTCCATTATTAGCCCATGAAGTTTGCACAGGCTATTCAGGGACACTTTCCACCTGATCTGGATTCTTGTTAAGATTTTTACAGAGCGCAGGCTATAGCATTGATTATTTTAATTGAAAAAAAAACTAAGGCAAATAATACAAAAAAAATAATTGGAATTTCCGTAGCCACTTTGCAAATCTACAACCAGCAAATTAATTACATAATTTGATATGAAGGCGTATTGACAACCAAGATGCAACAGAAAACAGTGGTTTTTTCCAAGGCTAAACAATCCTTGAGGATAACGGTACTTCACACAAAAAAATGGCAGCATGTATACATTGGTACAAGAACTAAAGTTAAGAAAATCTAAATTTTAGTGATAAAATAATATTGAAAAGGAAATCTTCCAGTGAAATTTTTTGTGTATGAATCAATATTTCATACTGGACATATGGTCAAAGGTCTATTGTTTTCTACAGTTTAACCATTTCAGACAAAACTAACAGCAAACAAATTAACCATGTATTTCAGCAGTTGTTGTTTATGAAGTTCTAGCTAATTTACTTTGGTTTTCAATACAGAGCATAGTGGTATGTTGATTCTGTTTGCCATTTGTAACACTTTTACTGGGCAAAATCTATTAGAATGTTTTCCCTCCATTTTGGAATAAATAGCCATACCGATGTCAATGTTTAACATGATCAAAGTCCTACACAAGATACGTAGCTGGGCTGGCAAAGGAACTGTCGACTCCTGATACCCGATGTTAAGTCCAGATAGGGCTCTGTCCACTAAGCTAGCGGGCCCGGCTGATTTTATGTATACCAGTCAATAACTCAATGCCCCTGAAGAATGACCACTTAGTACTGGGCACAAACTGTTGATATTTGATGGCGATCATTGGCATAATGTCACATTTCCACAGTAGGTGTTATCCATCACCAAAGTATCCCTTGCAATCCCAGACCCTCAGCACATGATATCTGGATACCAAAGAAACCAACCTAAATCCAGTGAAAGCCCAAATATCCCACTGAAACCGGATAACTCCCAGGAAAATCAGAATAACCCTACTGGAATCCAACGAAAGCCCAATGATCACTCTGCAATCCCAGAGAAAGACCATTAATCCCACTGTAATTCCAGTGAAAGTCAAATGATCCCACTGAAATCCCAGTCAAAGTCCAATGACAACCACTGCAATTCAAGTAAAGGCCCAATTATTCCACTGAAATCCCTGAGAAAGTCCAACGATCCCACTGAAATCCCTGTGAAAGTCAAATGATCCCACTGAAATCTCAGTGAGTGCCCAATGGTCCAACTGAAATCCAAGTGAGCACCCCATGACCCCACTGAAATCCCAGTGACAGCCCATTGATCCCACTGAAATCCCAGTAAAAGCCCATAAATCTCACTGCAATCCCAGTAAAGACACAATGATCCCACTGCAATCCCAGTGAAAAATACTATGATCCCACGGCAATCCCAGTAAAAGCCCAATGATCCCACTGCAATCCCAGTTAGCATCTAATGATCTTACTGCAATCCAAACCCCTCATCAAGTGCCCCCTCCTCTAACCCCTCGTCAGACGATGTATCGTCCACGTGCACGTTCTGTAGGGGTTCCCTGTTGACCAGGAGGCCCCTATCATACAGGATCGTCGCTATCTCCAGCCTCTCTTCCACGGTCTCCGACGACAACGAGTCCACAGCAACATACTCCGGGAGCTGTGCAGCACTAACTCTACTGCAGGAGTTATACAGCGCTTACCAATATCTGAGAATTGTATCGGGATATACTTTATTATTATCTTTTAAATTGTATTGCGTGATTAAAAATAAAACCTGTGTGTGAGTGTGTGGGGATAATGAAACACTTTAAAAAATGGATCAAATCATTGTATGTAAAGCAACGTTTCTTTTCAATAATATAAGGGTTTGTGATATGAATGATCTTTTTTTTGATTTTCAAAACAAGTGTCTTTTGTAGTCCCAAATCAAATCCATTTTGATTTTTTAAGTCTGTGTTAAAACACAGCCAGAGTAATAACTGAATGCCTATGATACTTGCTTAAAGAACTATTTGCATATTACAGATTCTAAATTTAAAAAAATACTATTTAACAAATAAAGATTGATTTTCTTAAACCTTCATACACTGTGAATGAACAAAAACTGTCACGTGACCACAAAAGTCAACGTCAGTAGTCATTTTATGACAACAAACAGCCGCGCAAGGTAGGTTTTTTTCCAATATATTTGCTGATCATCCTCTGACTTTCATACGACCTAGTGCGGGCAATATGGCATGCAAATAGCTTTCGATCGGTATATCACGCGTTTTGTGTGTTGCTCTGGTTTTCGAGAACACTTCGGCGCAGATTTTCATTTAAGAAGCAAACGTCAGTAGTAAAATTACAAAGAGTCAGTGTTCTCGAAAATTAACGATCACAGAACTGTCTATGCTTTACCGGACGAACATATATTACATATGTCTATGCATAAACAAACAAAAATATTTACCAGATATTAAATAAACGTTTAAAGAGTGAAAACAAATATGGCAAACGTCAGTAGTACGTTTAGGAATGGCAAACGTCAGTAGCAAAAATATGCAAACGGCAGTAGCCGAATAAATGCAAGCGTTTAATTTAATGAAAAACATGTGAAACAATATAATTTATGCAAATTAATATTTAAATTAGATATAACAAGGTAAGATTGATGTCATAAATTAATGCACGACATATATAAATTCTGCAACAACAAAAATGAAGTAATGTTTAAGTGATATTATGTGCATCTAACAGTTTATAGGTGTCTATCGCAACCGTTGTTTATTTTTGGTGTTTTCACTTCATATACATGTATATTCATCAATGCAGCATCAACATATTGAAAAAATATCCCGGAAAGAGAAATATAATGCTTTTGAATATCAACCGTACTTTCGTTTTGACAACTGACGACAGGAATGATTCGATTTACAATGTGAATCTAAATTGAGTTTTTTGCAGATTCGTTCATACGACACATGACACTATTTTGTTTTACGGATCATTTTGACTAAGAGGACTCACCTGTCACGTAAAATATCGAATATAATGTATATTTTTTCATAAACAACTGGTAGCAAGATGCGTTGCAGATAATTGGTCATGAACCACATTTTAACTTACTCTTTTGACCTGTTAATTTTTTCAGCTCAATTCATGATATTATTTTAATAAAATAATATGCAATCTTATTGATTTGTGACTTATACAATTGTACTTGTTTGAACATTACGAAATGATCCGTGAAACAAAATAAGTGTCTTTGTGTCGTATGAACGAATCTGCATAAAACTCAATTTAGATTCACATTGTAAATCGAATCATTCCTGTCGTCAGTTGTCAAAACGAAAGTACGGTTGATATTCAAAAGCATTATATTTCTCTCTCCGGGTTATTTTTTTTCAATATGTTGATGCTGCATTAACGAATATTCGTGTATATGAAGTGAAAACACCAAAAATAAACAACGATTGCGATAGACACCTATAAACTGTTAGATGCACATAATATCACTTAAACATTACTTCAATTTTGTTGTTGCAGAATTTATATATGTCGTGCATTAATTTATGACATAAATCTTAACTTGTTATATCTAATTTAAATATTAATTAGCATAAATTATATTGTTTCACATGTTTTTCATTAAATTAAACGCTTGCATTTATTCGGCTACTGCCGTTTGCATATTTTTGCTACTTACGTTTGCCATTCCTTAACGTACTACTGACGTTTGCCATATTTGTTTTCACTATTAAAACGTTAATTTAATATATGTTAGATATTTTTGTTTGTTTATGCATTGACATATGTAATATATGTTCGTCCGGTAAAGCATAGATAGTTCTGTGATCGTTAATTTTCGAGAACACTGACTCTTTGTAATTTTACTACTGACGTTCGCTTCTTAAATGGAAATTTGCGCCGAAGTGTTCTCGAAAACCAGAGTACCACACAAAACGCGTGATATACCGATCGAAAGCTATATGCATGCCATATTGCCCGCACTAGGTCGTATGAAAGTCAGAGGATGATCAGCAAAGATATTGGGAAAAAACCTACCTTGCGCGGCTGTTTGTTGTCATAAAATGACTAATGACGTTGACTTTTGTGGTCACGTGACATTTTTTGTTCATGCACAGTGTCATAGGAAGTTTGAAAAAATATAAGCAAAACTATTTTTTTTTAAAACAAAGCAGATTTTACTATGCACGTATTTTAATGAACATGTAAATACTCAAATAAAGAGTAAAATGTAGAAGTAAGTAAATAAATTATAGGCAAACTTGTTTGTTTGTTTCCTCGGACCGGATCAGAAATTATACAGCAGTCAGTAATATCACAGCAGTCAATAATCACTCACAGCCATGAGTAAACCTACATTTCTGATTTATAGTCCAGTACACCATGAACAGAGCTAGCAGACGTGATCCACGTTTTCTTTTTGTACAACAAATCAACACTAAATTGGTGCGAAACAAACAAAACAAAAAGCACCACCAAAAGGATCTAGCCCACCTCTGCTGAGATCTCAAATTATTGGGGTTCTCTCCCATGGTATACACAAGCATTCTCGATGTTGTAGTAGACCCGGACTGTATCCTCCTCGGTGATCAGGCGCAAGCACCCCTTCCGGATCAGCTTCACCATCGTGTCCGGTTCCATCTCCGTGTGATCCCGAACTGCGTTACTGGCTGGATCCCAGCGCTCACCATGACCGTGAATGCTACATGACTTCTCACCTGCAGAGAACCATAAAGTTCTTCAGTTGGTTTATGTTTTCAGAGTTCTAGACCGAAGATGCGACCGCATCTGTCAATTATATTTGAGTATCACTCTAGGAAAATGGGGTTTATTGCATGTGCACAGTGGTGTCACAGATAAGCCTGTGCACAGCTTAAAGGAGCCTTTTCACAGATTTTGGCATGTTCTGAAGTTCTTCATTAAATGCTTTCTATTGATAAATGTAAACATTTGATCGTAAAAGCTGCATTAAAAAATAAAGAATACAATTAAAAAAACTTTGCCTGGAGCAGGTTTCGAACCAGTGACCCCAGGAGTCCTGCCGAGGTCCTGAAGTAAAAACGCTTTTAACCTCTCGGCTATTCTGGTAAATGTTCAGTAATACTGTTTTCTCACAAATATCATAACTAAAACGAAAATTTGCGAATCTGAAACAACTTTTTTCAATTTTGTCAATTTACCATAATGTGAAAAGATCCCTTTAATCAGGGACACAAATTTCCACTCTTATGGTTTAAAGGAACAACACCATTTAAGTCTAAGAGGAAAATGTTAATCTGGGATGACACTTTACGCGCAAATGCATTAAGCCCAGTATTCCCAAAATGCTGCTAATATTATTTTTCACTTACTAAATAATCATTGCTAGAATATATACAATTTTTAGGGGTTCAAGTATTTTACAAAAAGAGCACACATGTTTTGTTTGTAATTTTAGAACCAGTGCATGGTGTCCTGTACTAATTGGATGAATAGTAATTAATCCTTCAACCTAACCTGGGAAGGAATTAACACTGTTTGTGTCAAAGCCGCGACCAAGGTTTAGTCTTAGCAAAATTACAAACATTTAATCACCATCAAATGTTTGTTTATTCAAATTGTTCATAGTTTTTAGTAATATCATGGCAATCAAATAACCTAATCCCAAGTTTCCTTTGTAAGTTGTTTTTCCAATGCTTAGTGCACATATTTATGCAGGTTAATTTAAATTAAACTTTTTAGTTTAAACCATTGTTTTAGCATTGACCTTATTGAAACGCCTAAAAGTCCGTTTCCTGTGTAGAACCAGTACTTGGTGTTTTTGAGGGAGACTTAAAGAACATCCCCACAGTGGGGATCGAAGCCGTGACCTCTAGGTCACTAGTCAGATAACACAATTACACATCCACTGCCATCTTTATAATAGTTACTTTTACAAGCTCTGACCTGGAACGTTTGAAAAGAATAACCATGAGCTCTCTACCAAAGTAGATCAATTCAGACAAAATGCAATTTCCCACATTGGAGCTAACAGTGCAAATAGGATCTGGAGAACTTTGCAAATACGGAGATCCCCTGCAAAAGTACTGAGGTCCACTGAATGAACAAAGCCATCACCTTCAGTCAGGAAAGGGGGCAGACTGTCCTACCTTCAGTCAGGAAGGGAGGCAGACTGTTGTATCTTCAGTCAGGAGTGGAGGCAGACTGTTGTACCTTCAGTCAGGAAGGGAGGCAGACTGTTGTACCTTCAATAAGGAAGGGGGCAGACTGTTATACCGTCAGTAAGGAAAGCGGCAAACTATCCTACCTGCAGTGGGAAAGGGCGCAGACTGCCCTACCTTCATTCAGGAAGGGAGGCAGACTGTTGTACCTTCAGTCAGGAAGGGTGCAGACTGATGTACTTTCAGTAAGGAAGAGGGAAGACAGTTGTACCTTCAGTAAGCAAGGGTGCAAACTGTTGTACCTTCAGTCACGAAGGGGGCAGACTGTTGTACCTGCAGTCAGGAAGTGGCAGACTGTTTTACCTTCAGTCAAGAAGGGGGGAAATTGTTGAACCTTCATTAAGGAAGGAGGAAAAATGTTGTACCTTTAGTCAGGAAGGAGGGCAGACTATTGTACATACAGTAAGGAAGAGGGACAGACTGTTGTACCTTCAGTAAAAAAAGGGGGACAGACTGTCATACCTTCAGTCAGAAAGGGGGGGGGGCAGACTGTTGTACCTTCAGTAAAGAAGGGGGAAGGGGGCAAACTGTTGTACCTTCAGTAACGAAGGGGGGGGGCTTACTGTTGTTTTCTCAGAAAAAAGGGGGAGCAGACTGTTGTTCCATCAGTAAGGAAGGGGGGCTGACTGTTGTGCCTTCAGTAAAGAAGGGGGGCAGACTGTCATACCTTTAGTCAGGAAGGGGGGCAGACCGTTGAATCTTCAGTAAAGAACGGGGAAAGACCGATGTACTTTCAGTAACGAAGGGGACAGACGTCGTACCCTCAGTAAGGAAGGGGGCAGACTGTTGTACCTTCAGTAAAAAAGGGGGGCAGACTGTTGTTCCTTTAGTAAAGAAGAGGGCAGACAACTGTTGTACCTTCAGTAAAGAAGGGGGGCAGACTGTCATACCTTCAGTTAGGAAAGGAGGAAGACCGTTGTACCTTTGGTATGGAAGAGGGGTAAACTGTCGTACCCTCAGTAAGGAAGGGGGCAGACTGTTGTATCTTCAGTCTGGATGGGAGGCACACTGTTGTACCTTCAGTAATGAAGGGGAGCGGAATTTCGTACCCACAGTAAGAGGGGCAGACTGTCGTAGCTTCAGTAAGGAAGGGGGGGGGGCAGACTGTTGTCCCTTCAGTAAGGAAGGGGCGCAGACTGTTGTACCTTCAGTAAGGAATGTGGGAAGACTGCCGTACCTTCAGTAAGGTAGAAGGGCAGACTGTTGTACTTTCAGTAAGGAATGTGGGAAGACTGCCATACCTTCAGTAAGGTAGAAGGTCAGACTGTTGTACCTTCAGTAAGGAAGGGGCGCATACTGTTGTACCTTCAGTAAAGAATGTGGGAAGACTACCATACCTTCAGTAAGGTAGAAGGGCAGACTGTTGTAACTTCAGTACGGAAGCGGGACAGACTGTCATACCTTAAGTAAGGAAGGAGGGGGGGAAGACTGTCATACCTTCAGAAAGGTGGAGGGGCAGACTGTAGTACCTTCCGTTAGGAAGTGGGGTAGACTGCCATACCTTCAACAAGGTAGAGTGACAGACTGTCATTCCTTCAGTAAGGAAGAGGAGCAGACTGTCATTCCATCAGTACGGTAGAGGGGCAGAATGTCATTTCATCAGTAAGGTAAAGGGGCAGAATGCCATACCTTCAGTAAGGTAGAGGGGCAGACTGTCATTCCTTCAGTGAGGACGAGGGGCTTACTGTCATACCTTCCGTAAGGTAGAGGGGCAGACTGTCATTCCTGCAGTATGGAAGAGGGGCAGACTGTCATTCCTTCAGTAAGGAAGACGGGCAGACAGTCATACCTTCTGTAAGGTACATGGGAAGACTGTCAATCCTTCAGTAAGAAAGAGTGGCAGACTGTCATTCCATCAGTAAGGTAGAGGGGCAGAATGTCATACCTTCTGTAAGGAAAAGGGGCAGACTGTTTTACCTTCAGTAAGGAAGGGGGCAAACTGCCTTCACTGAGGTAGAGGGACAGACTGTCATACCTTCAGTAAGTAATGTGGGTCAGACTATTGAACCTTTAGTAAGAGAGGGGGGCAGACTGTTGTACCTTCAGTAAGGAAGGGGGGGCCGTACCTTCAGTAAGGTATATGGACAGACTGTCATACCTTCAGTAAGTAAGGGGGGTCAGACTATTGAACCTTTAGTAAGAGAGGTGGGCAGACTGTTGTACCTTTAGTAAGAAAAGGGGGGAAGACTGTTGTACCTTCAGTAAGAAAGGTGCGGGCAGACTGTTGTACCTTCAGTGAGAAAGGGGGCTCAAACACTGTTGTACCTTCAGTAAGGAAGGGGGCAGACTTGTGTACCATCAGTAAGAAAAAGGGGCAGACTTTTATACCTTCAGTCAGGAAGGGGGGCAGACTGTTGTACCTTCAGTAAGAAAGGGGAGCAGACTGTTGTATCTTCAGTAAGAAAGGGGGGACTGTTGTACCTTCAGTTATAAAGGGGGCTCAAACTGTTATACCTTTAGTAAGGAAGGGGCAGACTGTTGTACCTTCAGTAAGGAAGTGGGGCAGACTGTTGTACCTTCCGTAAGAAAGGGGGCAGACTGTTTTACCTTCAGTAATGAAGGGTGGGCAGACTATTGTACCTTCATTAAGGAAGGGGAGCAGACGGTCATACATTCAATGAAGAAGGGGTCAGACTGTTGTACCTTCAGTTAGAATGGGGGCAGACTGTCATACCTGCAGTAAGGAAGGAGGGCAGACTGTCGTACCTTCTGTCAGGAAGGGGGGGGGGCAGACTGTTGTACCTTCAGTAAGGAAGGGGGCAGACTGTCGTACCTTCTGTTAGGAAGGGGGCAGACTGTTGTACCTTCAGTAAGGGGGGAAGACTGTTGTACCTTCAGTAAGAGGGGCAGACTGTCGTACCTTCTGTCAGGAAGGTAGGCAGACTGTTTTACATTCAGTCAGGAAGGGGACAGACTTTTGTACCGGCTGTCAGGAAGGGGGTGCAGACTCTTGTACCTTAAGTAAGGAAGGGGGCAGACTGTTGTACTCTCAGTTATGACTCTTTTTCATTTTTTTAAAAATAATATTTAAGCATTATCTCTAAAAATAGACTTCAGCTTTTATGCAGAAATTGTATATAATATGAACATACTTTAATGACAATAATTGATATGTTGATGTTGTAAATGTATAACCTCGTTTTCATATGTATACGAGATGTATGTTTTAATGGAATAAAAAAACTGGAATAACAAATAAAGTTTATTGTGGTCAATTATGGTCAGTAAGTTTTTTTTAAATATATTTTTACGCCTTGTGAATTTTCACATTTTATTTATCGAGATAAAACGTGATTCACGTAAGTTTTCAGAAAGTAATTTATCACTTTGATGAGATTCTTCTTGCAGTGACGTCATGCCAAGGCGTGGTTTCCATACGGATTGAAAAAAACGTTAATGTATGGTTCTACTATATTATTGAGATTTTGAGCTTGCATTGTTGTGTTTTGCCATTCCCATCTATCCTTAATAACACTTGATGAAGTAGGGCTCTCCTTAGACGGAGACTGGTGCCTAGCACTGGTCACCTATGGCTCTTTCACTAAAAGCACTTTACATGGACTAGGGCCCTTTCCGCTCTTCGGCCATACCCCTCCCGATATTACGAAGAGAGTGAATATTTATTGCAGTTTTGTTTATATGTTCGAAAACTAATATCGCCTTTCTGTTCATTCAAAACATTTTCAGCGGAAATGTTTTCGCTTCATATGCATACCCCTCGCGATGTTTTGAACGGATAAAAAGTTCCTCTCATTGTGTAGATTTCTCTGATTATAATGCGGCAGCTGTTATAATTTTGCACACTTATTTTTAAAGCATTTTACTTGTGTTTGCCTCATCTTTCCTCGATTTGTCCTCGACGCTATTTCTATATCTAGGGATTGCCTTAAGGTTACATTACACTAAATCATTTTGTATCTCTCCGTGGTCCATTCGAAAGAAGTACCTATTTCTAAAGAGTTCCTTTTCTCTTCGGTATTAAAAGCGATTTAGCGATCGCACCCATGCTTGTTTTATTTCCTGCATCCTGTGTGTGTCTGCAACATGTTGGCGCATTTCATTGGGGAATACGTTGAAAGATGACTGTTTGGGGTGCGTTTATTGAAGTACGGGGCTTTTGTCGAAATTTCACTTTCGAAACTCTGTTTTCCGAGGGTGCTTGCCTTTGGGCGAATTTTACTTTCTTAGAAGTTGCGAGACCATATATTTTTGACTGCATTTATTGAAAGAAGACAGATTTATCTTTAAAATGATACCGGTCTTGCACAATTTGATCTATAGGAGATACACGAAAAATGCTTTGAAAGTTGGCAGTTTTATAATGGGACCCTATGGGAAATGGAATTAGTGTAATATGACCTTTAAAAAACGCACATACCGGGTCTTCAGGTACAATATCTATAGAAAATCACTATTTAGCTGTGTTATTTTATTGATTGGATTACATTTAGCGGGAAAACATGTGAAAAGTATAATTGCGTATGTGTTTTCTACGATTTTTAATGGAAAAAGGGATTTTTTGGGTGAAAAAAGTAAAAAAAATTGTAATTTTATATGATTTACATGCGATTTGAGGTCGCTTTGCCTCCGGAATTCAAGTACAGAAAACGCAAGCCAGATGGCTTATCACGTGTCATACTCAAAGGCGTTTTTGGGGTATTTCTAGTTGTCAGATCGACCTGAAATTTTGTATTTGTAGTACACATATATTAATAATGCTGTAGATGCGTTTTTTCCATGATCTGAAAAGTTTTAGTTTTCTTTAAAAAACGCACATACCGGGTCTTCAGGTACAATATCTTTAGAAAATCACTATTTAGCTGTGTTTTTTTATTGATTGGATTACTTTTAGCGGGAAAACATGTGAAAAGTATAATTGCGTATGTGTTTTCTACGATTTTTAAAGGAAAATGGGATTTTTCGGGTAAAAAAAGTACAAAAAAGTACGGAAACCAGATTTTCGAACCTCAGTGCTCATCCGATCGTGTTTTAAGAAACTTATAGCACTTTTAACGCATCAGTTATGTCCACGGCGTGCAAATACGTGTAAATGGGCTGTTTATTTTGTAGTTTTATATGATTTACATGCGATTTGAGGTCGCTTTGCCTCCGGAATTCAAGTACAGAAAACGCAAGCCAGTTGGCTTATTACGTGTCATACTCAAAGGCGTTTTTGGGGTATTTCTAGTTGTCAGATCGACCTGAAATTTTGTATTTGTAGTACACATATATTTATGATGCTGTAGATGCGTTTTTTCCATGATCTGAAAAGTTTAAGTTTTCTTTAAGGTTACATTACACTAAATCATTTTGTATCCCTCCGTGGTCCATTTGAAAGTAGTGCCTATTTCTAAAGAGTTCCTTTTCTCTTCGGTATTAAAAGCGATTTAGCGATCGCACCCATGCTTTTTGTGATTATTTTCTGCGTCCTGTGTGTGTCTGCAACATTTTGGCGCATTTCATTGGGGATTACGTTGAAAGATGACTGTTTGGGGTGCGTTTATTGAAGTACGGGGCTTTTGTCGATATTTCACTTTCGAAACTCTGTTTTCCGAGGGTGCTTGCCTTTGGGCGAATTTTACTTTCTTAGAAGTTGCGAGACCATCTATTTTTGACTGCATTTATTGAAAGAGGACAGATTTATCTTTAAAATGATACCGGTCTTGCACAATTTGATCTATAGGAGATACACGAAAAATGCTTTGAAAGTTGGCAGTTTTATAATTGGACCCTATGGGAAATGGAATTAGTGTAATATAACCTTTAAGGTTACAGTATACTAAATAACCGTTTCATGTAGTGCTGTACTCTCTAAAAAATATCATAGTTGATTCGAAGGCATGTTGTACAATTTAAACTATTGCTCTGGCTTTATCTTTTGGTGAAAGTAGTAGGGCATGAATATGTGCTCACTACTAAATCCCTTAAATATGATAAACTTAGAGACTTAAGTAAAACATTGCGCTGAAAAAGGTTACATTCCACTAAACAACGGCCGGAAAAAAAGTAGCGAAACAGTCGATTTTGACTTTTGACAAGTTCTTTCTTGGTTCGTACATGACATATCTTTTTTATTGCACAATGGCCTTAGAATGGCCTTTAAGAAAAGGTATGGGTATGGGGGTCTCTATGTGCAAAATGTTGCATTTATTTTCGCTTAAAGATGTCGCTTTTACATTGAATTATATAGGGAAACTATTTAGTATATTGTGACCTAAAGTGATATTGGTACGAAACGCGGTGGAACGAATTGATAAAAAGGAAGCTATTTTCACGACTACGTAAAATAGTGACAGTACAACGCGGGAATATTTCGGTCGTGTCAGTTTTGGAAGGAAAACTATTTGGCAAAAAAATATGGAAATACAACGCCTTTGCAGCAACATTTACGACAATGATTTTTTCCTTCTATTTTCATTGGATTTTAAAAGTATTAAATACAATTTGTTACTTTGATAATGATAAGTAGTTATATCTCTATTTATAGTAAAAATATTGTGAATAAACATATTAAATTTGGAATACAGATTTATAGTGCTGATTGTGCACTACGTGAGCGAGGTGTTTATTTTGCGGATCGGCTAGTATGAATTACGAGTGTTATAAGGCCCTATTTGTCTGCGTGAACAAATTTGATGCTTTAGATGCACACTTGCACATCATGTGGAGTTCTGCAAACATCATAAGATACAGACAGGCACACTATTAGGAGTTCAGAATACAGATTTATAGTGAAGATCCTGTATCTTCTATTTACCAGCGTCTCTGCGTCTCTTCGCAAGTTTTTATAAGGGTGTTATAGCGTTGGTGAAGTAATGGGCGCCTATAAATCTTTATCCAGATAACGTTCGCATCGTGCCTATAATGTACGTTAAAATCGGGTTTATAAATTATTGGTCCCTAATGATCTGTGCTCAGTTTACATGACATGCGCTTATATACGTCCATTATCCCATAGTTGAACCCTATAAATATATGCGTCCAAAAATTGAGTGAGATTGGGATATGCATGGGATAACTCATTGACTTCTATCTATGGACTATCTGCGCGAATACGAGTGTAATAGCGTTTGGGAACTAATGAGCGCCGATTATTCTGCGTCCAGACAACGTTTTTTTTTATATCCCGCGTAAACGGTTATATTCGTGTTTAAAAATGATGGTTTAACGGTAATCTGGGCCCAGTAACATTTACATACGGTCGTTCAAGCATTATAGAGCATTTAGAGCCCTATCAACCTGAGTCGAGAGTCAACACATTAAGCATAGGCGGCTCCAATGGAGGGGAGCGGACGCGGCGTACGCCCCCCCCCCCCTAAAATCTTCGAAGTAAAGTCCAATCATTTGATGTTTCACACTTAGCTAGATCTAAATCACCTATGTAAACTCATTTTTATCTTCTTCTTCGTACTCAAAATTGCCCACTAATCACAAACAATCGCTAAAATGTTTTAACTTTATACTCTTGTGTCGCCCGGCGTATAAACTATGCATATTTTTGGCATTATAAGAAGGTACTTTGATTAAAGTAAATAAGGCGTGACATGTCCGAAAAGTGGCTGACAAAGCCTTCAAAATCACTTTAACCGTGGGGCTTCCGGGAGGGGGGGGGGGCTTCTGTTGAGTGTGCTTTAATGCTATTAATTGCATCAAATAACTAAGTTAATTAGATTGATGTACGTGCATGAAATCTCCACGTGTTTTATTTTTTATATTTTTTTTTACCATTGTATAATTAATACCCACACCCCCTCCAAAAAGCATCCAGACAACGTCCATTTCGTGCTTATACGGTACAATTCGGGTGAAACCAGGGATGGATGCCTATTTATCTGCGCCCAGTTAACGTTCACATGCGAATATATGGTCTTAATTGCATTATAGTGTAATAAAACCCAATAAATCTGCATCGTATGGCCTAATAAAACCCAATCAATCAGCATCGAGTGAATAAATTGAGTTTCTTTATACGGTATCAATTGCATGAAGAAACTGATCCACTTCTGTTTATCTGTGTCCATAGAATATGCACATGCTATTTTACGGATTTAATAGCGTTGAGGAACACATGAACCCATATTGGTATGCGTCTAGACAACGATCACATCGTGCTTATACATCGGGTTTTATAAATGAAGGACAAACAAACAATCTCATGTGCTTATCCCTTTACCTCTCACAAATGCACTTTGATGCATTTAAAGTCCTTAAGAAAATTAAATTAAATAAGTCCTTTCTTAACATATTAAAGTTCTAAATGCTTCATTTCCAATCCTTATGTACTGACGAGTAACAAACAGCATAAAACCTTAACAGACTGCGAGTTGCTGTTCTGAGTTTATGCTGGTTGCAAAATCAATTTTCACTTTGCTTCTTATGGGAGAAAGGGTTATACGGTCTATATTACATTTTAGAAGTTATACATTGTAATTACCTTATAATTGATGGATTGTTATTGTCAATGACTTTATGTTCTCTGATAATGTCATATCTTCCGTTTTAAGACAAAAATTGTTACAAACAAAAATGCTTAGAACAAGAACAACATTTATTCAGCAACAAAGCTTATACAAGCTCATAGCTTACATTATATATGGATTATACAATTTATTTATAAGTGATGGTAGAAGATAAAGAATGGACAATATTATTATGAACTGGTTAACATGGTATGTTTATGAAGGGAATAAATGATTTCATATAATATTGCAACTTTTTTAATTAATGACATTAACATGATAAAAAGGAGTACACCTTATTGGTAAATGTGCGTGATGCATATGGATCAATTGTTAGGCTATAAGACTAAATATATCTAATATGTATATCATTACATACAAACATACATACATGCATGTATACATAAATATATACAACTTTATATGGTATTTCAATATGAACACACATCTATGAGATTTAACCATCCTTGGCCACATAAGTGCTGTTGAGTGCAGTCCCATGTTTGGTTAAATTTATTTGTTGCGAAAACCCGGACTAGACTTAAAAGGTTACAAATAAACAATAATTACAACTTTAAGTATTTTAAGATCATCTTTGTAGAGTGTCGCCATAACTAATGCAATAACGACGAATATGGTTAATTTCACAACTATACACAGTTATCATCATACGTCTCCTAAAATGCAGATAAAATTGACGTTTTAACAACGCATTATTTACACGAACTTCATCTTTAATATTTACCGATTCAAGGTGAAATGGGAGAAATGGTGAAATGGTTTACAAACAATCTATACATTGCTGCCATTTACATCTGTGACAAACCATCTCGTTTCAAGAAAATCATACCATAACATCGAATAAACTATGGTTATACGCAAATGCTAAAAAATGCATTGATTTTTAATCAACAAAAAATATATACTAGCAATAAAAGAGCGCAAATATGAACGCTTTTGTTTTGCAGACAAATTACAAAATATAGAAAAGGAGAGCGTATTAATAAAAGAAAGGCACAACATTAAATATATAAGGTTCATCAAACCCGATATTTTTGGTGTATTCTGCAGAATGCGTCTTAAATTAAAGAAGTTAAATCGAACCACCACTCAACCGTAGATGATATTTATATAAAAAAATAAACACTCGTTCGATGTGAAAGAAAGCCAAACATGAAAGTACTACGATCAAAGTGCAAATAAAAGTATAAATACATTTATAAATGTTAGCAAAACATGACATTTCTAAACGTTGGAAAATTAATAAATTAACAAAACAATAATAAAATCCCGGGAAAGCAACAACCTCCGGATGAGATTATCAAATGTTCAATAGTAAGACATTCAAAAGCAAACAATAACCATTGGTTTAATCAATTAATATTCTTGTCTTGGTGCGAAGAAAAAAAGTCATAGTTTAAAGAAATTGACGTAAATGATGCCAACAATTATAAACGCATACCTGTATATGGATATTTTCACGGATTTTGGCATGTGTTGAAGTTTTAAAAATAAAAATGATGAAATAAATAAAATAATGTAAAAAGATAAATGTTTACATCGGAATTAAATAGCTCAATAAATAAACAAGAATAAAATCAAAGATAAAAAAGTTATCCTTAACTAGTCTTAAACAACTGACCATTTGAGTAAAAGACTAGAACTTAAACAACTCGCCCATCTGTTATCGTATAGTAAGTAATATGTTTATGTTATAATTTATATCAGCAATCATCGTACTGTCACAAAATATAATGATAACAACAGAACTCGCCAAATTATTCCTTCGTAATGCTTTAAATTTTTAATGTGTTTAAATCATCAAAATATGCAAATACTGTAATATTGTAGAGCTTAGTAAATGTTCAGTATTACCGATTCCTCGCAAAAATAAAACTACAACGAAAATTTTCAAATCTGAAAAAAAAATCAATTTCGTCAATTAACCAAAACGTGAAAAGGTCCATTTAACAAAACAATGGTACAAATATTATCTATTCACAAGAGGCAAATTAATATCAGACATCAAAATTTTAATATGCTCACTATTTACAACAAATGTAAATGATAAAGGAAAATTATGTCGCATGTTTCGTTTACAAAACAATGTATGACCTTAGCATCTTAGGCCGAAGGTAATATATGAAAATATAATAACACAATTTCTTAAATTTCGCTTAATGAGATGTATAACTCTGTCAAATGTTATGTATCATCCTCTTATCCATATTTATACTCATACCAAGTTTCAATGAAATCCGCCAAAGCACTTCCAAGATATGGCTCCGGACACAAAAAATTATTAAAATATTTTCGCAAACTTAATGATAAATCCGAAATGCTGTTTACATTTCGTGACGTCATCTGACTTTGCAATGTTATTTCAGCAACATAACAAAATGCGATTGGTCAATCAAACGAAAATAAGCCAATGAAAATCCTTAAAAAGTATATTACACATGTGTAAGATAAAAATATTCGTAATGGTTATATTACAAGGGGAAGCAGGGTATGGCATGTGATAAATATATATATCTGTATTGAAGTAACTGTTAATTACACACTAAGCACACTCACAAGCTGAACTAAGTTGTGTTGGTCATCATTGCTATCACAACCCTTCTTTGCTGCCTTATTCATGTGATATCTGATCACTTTTTTGTAGGGGCGAATCTCCTTTTAGTTCTTGATGGAGCAGGTGTTACATTCTTCATAACAAATGAGGTCAGATGGCGTTGCATTTCTTCAACATTTGCAACGCCCTCTTCCACCACAAGTTCTTTAATTTTTGAGGCAACATCACTGTCGATACGTTGCAACAGCCCAGCGTTCTGTTGAAGATTCAATAAGAAATTTAAATAGCAGCAATTAATATAAACATGCACTTTGCAAACATTATCACCCCAATGTACGATCATCTGCATTTTAATACAGATCTTCAAGCTAATATAAATACATTATTATAAAGAGGTGTCAAATGAAAAGATGTAGATGTCTCAGTGTCTGACAGACAGTGTGACCCAAGAGTGCGTTGTTGTTGATTAGTTAAGATAATCGGTAAAATTTGAATCTTACATTAACAAGAGCTTGTTAACAGACAAAACAGCAGCCCCCTAGTGGATATTTGCTGCATTGTATTTATATAACCATAGCAATCAGCAATTTGAACCATATTAAAGAAACTGACATGAAGTGCATATTCCCAATATGGCCATTTATGCCCTCCAAACTTTATCAACTCTGCTTACGTACTTTTTGAGTCAGCACGCTTTTAGTTTCCAATTATTTCTTTAAACTCAGCAACAATAATTTGCGCAGGAGGCAAAAAAAAAATGAAGGAAATTGTACATTCAACTTTTTGTCCCTCTTTCAACATACCAAATTTCATCAACCTAGGTAATTTACTAGTTGACATATTGCAATATGCTGATTGCGAAGATGGACATACACACACACAAACGGAATGACAACTGCAAGTTCAATATACCTATGCCTTTCGGCAGGGAATAATAAAGAAATTATAATGGAAACCAGGGCATAATCTTTATGTCCTTCTCCTCATTATTTCGTTATTAATATCTTAATTATTGCAAAACTTCGACTTCTTAAGAAAGTCTTTAAACAGTCATTTTTAATAAAAGTCCATATAAATCATTCGACCACTGGCGTGTGGCTACCTTCGATTCCAGGAGCATACTTTTAACAATCTTTAGTTTTATTATTTGATGTCAAATAACAACTATTAAAACTCAAGCATTTAGAGAAAATTAATTGTAAGTTATTTTATTATACACATCATCTTATAAGGAAAGATCTAGGATAATGTAAAGGTACAGAGTGCTGCCAAACAAATCAGGTTTAAAGCTGGAGCAGTCTGATGACATTTTTAAATATTCTGCGTAATCCTATTCATCTTTTAGTTAACACTGGTAAAAATAGCTATCAAGCAAAGTCTTTAGATTTGGTTTTAAACATTTGCAAGAAATCAAATTCAAAAGATTTTTACATTTTTTTTAATTATAACGTGTCAGGTAAACAAGAAATCCCCATGATGGGGCAACTGTTGACAATTTTGATCACATGTTACAGCAAATGAATCAACAGAAATTTAACTTTACAGAGTGTTACTTTACATATCAGTACCTCTCCACTTGTATGGTACTTGTGTTCGATGTTAGGAAACACCACCATTATCTTCTTGATGCCTTTACTCAGATCACTCCTCACATTAGAAGCAGCCATTTTTTTGTCCAGCTCGCTTGATGAACCCTTGTATTAAATGACATAATGTTGACAACCTAAACAGTGCTTAAAACCAACAATAGCAAAAAATGATTGGATGAAGATGTTTAATTTAATTGTCATTATATTTTGCTTATCACACTTTTACAGAGGTAAAAACAATAAAAATGAGGCAAACACAATACAAATGTACATTTTGTATGAATCAGAAGAAATTGATGATATAACCAGTGGATTTTGAGCATTGGTGCAATAGTAAGGTTTCTTAAGTGTTATGATTGCAATAAAACAATGTAATGTACAGTAATTGTCCTGCTTGTGGGTAAATTAAATAAAAGAAAAACAACACATCCAACCTCTACAGGGGTGAATATCAACACTTCCTTCAGAATGATAGAAGCAGGACAGTCCAATTTTTTGGAGAGCTGCACTGCATGCCTTGTTTTCTATTTAGCATATGAATGTTGCTCACTGCTAACTGTCTTTGTCTGAAAAGTATGTTAATATCTTTACAACTTTATGTACATGAAAATGCATATTTTATCTGATATCACACAGTGTTGAGTTTTGACAACTATTTGGACCAAATTTGTTTAAGAACAGATACTGTAAGTCTAATTTCATCATAATATTAGTCAGTATAAAACAAAAGGGTAAACATTTTACTCTTCATGGAATGATCTGATCAATGTTGGCATTTTACCAAGTCCAAAGAAATAAATCTTATATTTTTATCTGAGCATTCATCAAGACAATAAGAACAAAAATTTTTGTTTTGCACTGAAATCAACACCATTTTAAGAACATTTTTAAAATCCTGTGTCCATCATTACATGTACATTGTTTATTTTTGCATTAAATGGCTAACAGTATGCGCTACATTGATGTTTCAAAGTTTATATATAAAAGATTCTTGTACATTTAGCTGATTCATCTGGATCCTATTTTTTAACAAAATTGTTATTAAATACAATGCTTTCCAATTCAGTAAAGACTGATTTATATGAGACATTGCTATTGTATTGTTTATGAAAATAAAGATTCTGCATACTAACAAGGTGCTCAGGTAAGCTAACAAGAGCACCGCATAAAAGGTGCCACGCTCGGCTGCGGGTGCAGTTTTGAATACATGAAAGCTTGTCAGATTTTTTTTTAGTTTTTTTTAAGAGGTCACAGTGACCTTGACCTTTGACCTAGTAACCCAAAAATGCGTGTGACATGTAGAACTCATCAAGGTGCAGCTACATATGAAGTTTCAAAGTTGTAGGTTGAAGCACTTTGATTTTAGAGCCAATGACAAAATGTTAAGGTTTTAGCATGACGCGGACAGCCAATGACACGACGACGGACACGACACGACAAGTTGGCTATGACAATACCTCGGGTTTTCTTCGAAAACAGCCAAGCTAAAAATCAATGTCAAGAATGGAGGGGAAGGTTACCATTTTTCTGTCCAATACCTTCTCCTTTTCCAGTTTTCTCTTCTTATTCTTGTCTGCACCATGGTGGCATTTCAGAACCTGATGTCCAAGGCTCACATACATATAAGGATTCACCCCATGGACCCAACAAACCTTATGGGAGGATGAAGTAAAAACTGAAATTATTCATCAAAACAGATTTTTTTTAATTTTCTGCTTATGTATACACTTTATTTAAAAAACACAAAAAATTGAAATTAAACAAAAAAATCCATATCATGAATTCATTCATTAAATAGGAACAAGAGATGTGTTTGTCAGAAACACAATGCCCCCTATTGCGCCGCTTTGATTTTTGTTTTACCTTAGACCTTGAAGGATGACCTTGACCTTTCACCACTCAAAATGTGCAGCTCCACGAGATACACGTGCATGCCAAATATCAAGTTGCTATGTTCAATATTTCAAAAGTTACTATTTCAAAAAATATAGCAAGGTTACCAAGGTTAAAGTTTTGGGACAGAATGACAGACAGACAGGCCAAAAACAATATACCCCCGATCATTCGAACTGGGGGCATTACAATAGTTGATAAAGGTACATAGAATCACATTGTTCTTAAAAAAAGAGAAAGTACAAATGTTTTCACCTTCATAAGTCTTCATTTTAAAACTTTTTTGATTTTTGAAAGACAATTAATAAGGAATTTTGTGACAGGATATGGGAATGAACAATACTTTATCAATTGGGGAAAAATTCTTTCATTTTTTTAAGTCAAAATATTAATGCAAGTTAAAAGCTATCTGTGAGGCATGCTTTTTTCTACTTACCCGTTGTGATAAATATTCAGGCCACATAAAAGCTAAATAGATTTGATAACGTCTTTACAAACTTATTGTATAAAAATAATTAATACCATAGTGTATTGCAAACATTTCATCATTTAAGAAATATATGAGTGTGGCAGAATTTATAGGTGCCAGTGTAAATTTAGTATTAATTTAGTAAATGGTGAATAAAAAATAATAACATAAAAAAAATAAACTTCACAATTTTTTTTAATATTTTGCTCTAACATGGCTCATCTTGAAGGACATACGCTTTTTGGTACAAATTCAAGTGATTAACATATCCTCGAGTGCCCAATTTCGACGCATACAAGCAGTTTGTTGAAGTTTTGTTGCTCAATATAGGGATTTATGTAATTAATTTTGTTATTTCATTACACGTGTACTTTTTATTTACACATTTTTAATTTAATTGATTGTGTTATCAACAAAAATTCGTTGAAAAACGAAATGACCCAAGTCTATGTAATGGCGGCCATATCTGTTGAGAGTGCCCTAAAACGACGCATCTGATTGGTTACATGATTTCAATGTAAATATCACTCCTATGGAGACTGAATGAATAAAATATTAACTCTAGGTTGTTGTACTTAAATTTGTTATTGCTTTAAAAGTAATATGAAACTGAAATTAATTAAATCAATTAAGATTTTAATTGTGTGATGCCATACTGTCTGGCAGTGGTTTTAATAGGGGCCTGTGTCAGCAACCCTGTCATAAGCTCAGGGCTTGCACTAAGAAATAAATTTTGGAAGTCCTGACTTCCTGCCCTTTACTTATGGAAGTCCCACTCAAAAAGTTGGAAGTCCAAACATCTTTAATGTTGATGTTAACGGAATGTCAACTGCGTAAATGATCACAAACTCTTCCCATCCATTTTGAGTCACTTTAATTCTGTGAAAGTAACTAGATATATCGTACAACAAGGCGGAGACTACCCAAGGCTTTAAAAATAGGGAGAAGTTTGGAAAATCAGGGTATACGTTTGTGCAAACAATATCGACTTAAAAGACAAAACATGTTTATTTCAAAACTTTTATTATTTCTATCATTTAACTATGTTCATTCTAAAAACAATAAATTCTCATTAAAATCTACGTAATCATAACACATTTCATTCATTCAGCACATTTAAGTAAATTGAGATATGTGCGGTTGCACCGTTGCATCACATATTTATTGTCATTTTATTATCCTCATCCCTATGACTGCATTTGCAACAAAACACAATCTTAATGAATGGTCATGATGGAGCATCTATTATATCAATTACTGTTTATCCGAATACTATACATGTCCGAAATATGTACACTTTATAAATGCCTAACCAGTTTAATTGTTATAATCCAAACTTTCCATGTTGTTATCTGGTTTAACAAACCTTATCAAATGTTTGTTAAATCCATTTAATGTTTTCTCCATTATTGATCCAACATTACTTGTAATTTGAATCGCCATCTTTGAACTGAACGCGGGTTGAATGTTACAATAGGTCAGCCATTTGCAAAGTCGAAGGTCATGACGTTGCAATTTAATTCTACTCGGATAATTTATATCTAATCCAGGAAATGTGTTTTCTGAATGTTTCTTACTAGTAAAATGACTTGTTAGTATAAAAAATGAACTGTGATTGCAGTTTATATAAGATGGTTATTACTCGTAATTATCGGTGGATTAACAAACTGGGAAACTCGCGGGACCTAATATGGTAGTGATTCTATGTAATTATATGCCTCGTATAATTAAACTTTGATCAGTTTTGTTTTTCTTTTATTATTTTTGCCGTCTTTCTTTTACCGTGCCGTCTGCCCAAAACCAGCAGCAGTTATCTTCTAATCATTAGACAACAAACGGCACGCGCAAAGAGGCACGAGTGTGTTGTTAAAGCAACCAATATTAAGCGACTGCATTTGCGATCCGCGCTGGGGGGGGGGGGGGTAAATTGTGTAACCGTTAGATAAACAACACACAATAAACTT
Source organism: Dreissena polymorpha (assembly GCF_020536995.1). Classification (NCBI taxonomy): domain Eukaryota; kingdom Metazoa; phylum Mollusca; class Bivalvia; order Myida; family Dreissenidae; genus Dreissena; species Dreissena polymorpha. The sequence goes on from NC_068361.1 coordinate 111,333,844, forward strand.
GCTAATCACCTGCGGGCGGTAGCAAATATAAGGAGGCGGAGTTATGACTGATCGAGACGTGTGCAAAACACATTGAGTCGGCAGAAAGCAGTGTTGATTGAAGTGTTATTTGAATAGACAGCTTACGTCACGGTTTGCTATTTTCGGCGTATGACCAATTTTAAGGAAGTACAGTGGACGTCATGGGGTTTTGTTATCGGCGTATGGAAACAATTATCGGGCGTAATATACGGCCTTAGTGCAGGCCCTGTAAGCTGTGTTTATGGAAGATATGTGAATATAACCTGTACTTCTTTTGTGGAACCTGCACTTATAATTAATTAAATGAAAATTAGTAATAAACATAATATGCAATTACCAACATAAACACTTGCTACATATAATTAAAATTGTATTACAGCATAACCAAAAACATATCCGCATTTCAAATCAAATTTTATGCGTACACCTTTTTCATAGTGAAAATAAATCTATTTATACGATGTTTTGTCAAATAGCAGTCACGTGACTTATGAATGAAATAGTGAACTTTTGCAGACGAAACCGATGCATTATCCCACGCAGGGTTTTCATTAGGAGGCGGCCGGCGGCCGATTTGACCGCCTCAAATGTTATTCAGGCCGGCTCAAATTGGGAAAGAAAATTAAAAAAAAAAAACATCGGCAAATTTACACGACGATGACGAGATATTTAGTATTCGTTAATATACTAACTGTCTGAAACGGAAGTAAGAAACCTTAACCGATATATGTTAACTGCTTTCTCATTGGTCGTATCGATATAATTGTCCAATCGCGGAGCAGGTAACGAGACTGTACGGCTTTGATTCAAGGTCACAAACTGTGACAAAGTCAACAATTGGAATTGTCAAAAAAAAAGAAAAATAAACGACTTTTTCATTTGTGTTTCGAGTAAGAACGATAGTTCGCTGTTGAAGTTATGTTGTTCCAGTTTTGTTAACGTTTATCATTTACCGGCACCTCCGGATAAATGCACTTTCCTGCTACACTTACATTTCGTTTTTTATTCGATTTTCGACAGATTTCGCTGTTGTTTAGTTTCTCCGCGGAATTTTGATCCTCCGAGCGGTAAGTGGATTTATTTGTTACCACAATTTACAGGAGGGTGAGTCTTTCATTAGGATAAATGAAACTCTTGAGCCCCAAACTCTCCTGATTTTTTCATGATTAAGGTCGCACTTGGCTGCCTAAAATACTAAATATATTGAACTGGCACTGCAATGTTAAGCTATGTCCCAATTTGTTTTTGCAAAAAATGGCCTCAGATGAGAAAATTTGTAAAAATATCACTGCTGTCTCAAACCAAGTCATTGCTTGCCAAAAATGGAATTAAACTATATTGTTAGATAATCATTAAATCTCATTTATAGGCTCTCAAAACAAGGCTACGCAACAGACTTAGCACAACTATGCTTGAGTCCCTGATGTATGTGTGCATAAATGGTCCTGAGCCAAACAGGTAAAATGGCATCTTTTCCAGGAGTCCTGTTACAAAATTGTAATGTCATTCACGATCTTGCACAGTGTCTTCTATAATAAATGGGCCATTCATACTCTTCTTTAAATAAAAAAAGTTCAAAAGTAAAATGTAATTTGAATTAAAGTACAAAAGTAAAATTTAATCTGAAAAAAGCTACATTTTCATATTGATTACATGTATCTTACATGTATTTTACTATTTAAGTCCTGAAGCCAAGCAGCATGTCAAGTCAGCAGTCAAGCTGTGGCTAGACAAGAAGGAGAGGCGGAAGATTCCCCCGAAGCAGCAAAGGGCCTCAGCATTAGCACCAGTTCTTACACTTGTGAATGCTGGGGTCCAAACTGATGTTACTGAGGGGAATGATGAGCTGAGAATGATTGAGACAGCTGTTGATATAGCAATACAAAAACTTAACCTGGCATCAAAGGAATATGATCCAAAATCAGATAGTGAATTATCGGATGATGATTGTTGTGGCGACTAGTCTAGTTGCCACAACAATCATCAGATAGTGAATTATCGTATGATGATTGTTGTGGCAACTAGTCTAGTTGCCACAACAATCATCATCCGATAATTCGCTATCTGAATCAGATTGTGAATTATCGTATGATGATTGTTGTGGCAACTAGTGCCTCTGGCCCCATGGACCCCTGTCCAGGGTGTGCCCTGAACTCACCGTGGGCCCTATCGGCACCCAGATTTTATTTTCAGGATTTCAAATTTGGGACAATTGACACACTTGAGAGTTGATGTAACCTGAGGACTTAATAATTCACATTAATACCCTCTATTTTAACTGAGGAAAATCATGTAAAATACGTGCCCAAAATTGCTCAGAAGCCACGATTTGGCACCTTTATTACAAAACATTTACGGGGGGATGCCCGGACCCCCCTAGCAGGTTGGCCTCCTCAAATAACTCAAAAGTCTGCTACAAAGAATCCTAATGAAAACCCTGCCCACGGTCTTATTAACAAAGACAATTGGGTGTAAAGTGTTCAAAAGTTTTGCATTAAGTAAAATACATAAAAATCCATCAATTGCAAACCGATCAACCATATCTTACCTTTTAACCCGCTATTTTCCACATAACAAACAATAACTATAGTAAATTGTGCGTAGAGTACCATGTGCTTTTGTATTACGTCAACGGATGTCGCTAATTATGTATCAAACAGAGGCAAAACAAAAAATGCGTCGAATTAGTGCAGCGTCGATTTGGGTCACTCAACGAATAGTAATCAAATACTGAGAAAACACTGCTTAATGCCCCTGTGTTGCCATGGCTGTGAATACATGGCTATCATCACCTGGGTATAAATATCCATGCATCCAGAACAGTATTTACAGATTGCACTGCTGTAACTTAATAATAAATAAATGAAAATAAGTGCATGCAGAACAATGTACGCTGAATTGCTAACAGTTGATACCGTTATTTTCCATTAGAAGTTTACTGTGTTTATTGGAATGATAATTTGTTAAACAATCAGAGCTCGATTCAATGTATTCAAAATGACAATAATGGAAGGTAATTGTATTTCTCTTCAACTTATTATTGATAATATTTGACAACAATTTCATTCATAATATTCACTCTAGTCAAGGTCTACAAAACGGTAGTGTCAATATTGTAAGGAAAACAAAAATGGAAATGCCGAATTTTTTGGTTCTATAACCGATTATTTAACGATTATACCATCAATTTTATGTTTTTAAATTTGTGCTTTTGCATCGTTAAAACAATTAAATAAAAGTATCTTGTCTTCATTGCGATTTCTCGTGTGAAGATTGGCAGACGACATCTTGAAAACTTTGACAAACATGCGGTAGCAGTTTCTTTACAGCAAAATTTTTGTTTCCTAACCATGTTGCCAAATTGTCCTTACAATACTGACTCGACGAAGGTCTACAAAACGGTCGTGTCAATGGTCCCAGTGTCAATATTGTAAGGAAAACAAAAAGGAAAGCTAAATGTGTTTCTTTCAAACCAACTATTTTTTAAAGATTAACATGTCTCTCTTATCTCTTTTCATTAAAATATGTTTGAGTTTCTTTCAAACGCCAGCTGGTTACAACCACAACAATCAATTAAACTTTGAAGAATAATTAATTTATGCTTCTTTCAACAGAAATCATTACGTTTAGATATATGAACAAAATAATAAAATGAATTTACCTGGATTACCAAAGTTTTTTGTGCTGTAACCAATTATGTAGGTTATTCGTATCAATTTCATTTCTTTTTGTGTAAGCTTTTGCATCGTCAAAACAATAAAATAACATTATTTTGTCTTCGTTGCGATTTCTCGCGTGGAGATTTACAGACGCCATCTTGAAAACTACGACCAACTTTCGGTATCAGTCTCTTTACGGCAAATTTTTTGTTTCCTTACATCGTTGCCAAATTGCCCATACGATACTGACTCGACGGAATATTTCATTCCTTGATATTACTAGACTTGAAAGGAACGCTCCATTCTGCAACAAAAAGGCTTTAAATTATGGTTGGAACTTTTCAGCATCAATTAATTTTGTTTGCTGTCCATTGAGATAATTACATATAATTACATTTTACCATAACTTGACAATGTAATAATTCGTCCCATGGCAATTTCGAACCTAGGCTATTTCAGTATTTGCACAGCCGTAGGCGTTTCTACACAATAAGTGACAATTTCAGTTGACAGGTGTAAATGATCTAGTGCTCAGAATTGCTAACATAACTTTTTATATGCAGGTTTAGTTCAATTACTCTTTTTATAGAAACGTCTGGTCTTATACTAATTTATGATTAGACCTGCTTGCGAACACTTGATCAGTGCCCATTTTAGAACGCGCCATTGCGTTTCAGGGGTTTTCAAGCTAAATTTTCCCAATTGGGCTGGTACAGGTTCTTTTCCCAATTGGTCAAATATATGGCTGGTAATCAGTTTATTTCTTACAAAACCTCATAATATCCGGCCAATATTGACGATAAATGTTTCTCATATATAATTTCATGTTTCCTTCGTCCCCTCTTTCTTGCATAAATACCGGCAAGCTAGGGGGTTCAGGCCTGAATTCAGCTTCTTTCGACCTTTGACCTTTTAATGGTGATCTTGACGTCACTTGACTGACTGAGGAAAGTGGGGAAACGCTGCTGGCAGAGTCAGAGAGACTGTTGTCAAGGACTTGTCTAGTCAAAGTCATATTAGACTGGTTCCGTCTCCTTCGGTTGATGGCCACACTGGCCAGACTGGTGAGGATATTTGTAACCAGTCCAGTTGTCTTGTAGGGGAAGTAACTCTGCTGGAAATGTAGACTGGAGTTCTCTGACAGCAGCACAAATAACCAGACTGGGCAGCTGGCTGCGTCCACAATACGTAACCTGTATTTCCCAAGAACAAGTTTTGCGACGATTCCAGAAAAGAGACCCAGAACAGACACCACACTGGCTGTCCTATCCAACCACAGAAGCAGTGGGTGAAGTGGTAACAATCTCCTCTGCCAATCAGTCCCCCCTTCCAGACTAATCTCCTTTGCACCTAACAAGAGGGCACACACTAAGGCAACTACATGGAGTATGACACTGCACAGGACAGTCCTGTTGAGTTTCCTGTCACTGTAACTGGAGTGCAATACAGGAGGATCAAGAGTAGAAGAATTCAAACTGAGGCCCAACAAGCTTCTCTGGGACTCATCAAGGTGACTGAGACACATGCAGAGAGCCTCGTTCTGAGTCTCAAGCTCCTCGCTGACCCTGATCTCGCACTGTGGACACAGTCTGTAGACCTTCTCAAGATGAGCACTGAATGCCTCAACCTCACAGTCGTAGCTCTTCTCATTATAAGGTGTGAAGTTTGCCAACTGTTTGACCTTCAGCAGCTGATTCTGACAGCACTTGTCACAGAGAAGGTCGTGACCTCCAAGAAACTCCGCCTTCTTGCAGTTGATTGGTCGATTATAGCTTTCATCATACTGGGCCACAATTGCTTTGTTGTAGCTGCCATCCTTCTCAAAGCCATTGTACTGCTCACACTTAGGGCAATCCCAGCTGTTTCTTTGTGTGTAAGGGAGAGATGTTGATGCTCCACAAAACCAGCAGCTGACATACGCCGGAAACAAGGGTCTTAATTTATTAACAATATAAATTGATAAAGCGAAACATAATATTACAGTTAAAACTTCTATGAACATTTTCAGTCGTTGGTTGCTTTATGCCGGCAAAGGGAGAAAAAAAAAAAAAAAAAAAAAAAAAAAAAAAAAAAAGAAATAGAGAAAAAAAAAAAAATATGTAGCAGGGTTCGGTATAAGGAGAACTTATACTGCCTTGCTATACGAGCTAGCTTTTATAGCGACGCGGTAGAGTGTCTGCCTGATTTGGAACCGGGAGGTCCCGGGTTCGATCCCCAGTATGGTCGGGGAATTTTCTGGCTGGGTTGCATTGGCGCCCAACGTAAAAACCCTACATGTGTGTCAGACGTCCCACAGATGTCATGGCTATAGGAAATTCGTGGAAGAATTTCACATTTGGAGGGGGTGTATGTAGCAGGGTTCGGTATAAGGAGAACTTATACTGCCTTGCTATACGAGCTAGCTTTTATAGCGACGCGGTAGAGTGTCTGCCTGATTTGGAACCGGGAGGTCCCGGGTTCGATCCCCAGTATGGTCGGGGAATTTTCTGGCTGGGTTACAAACACAGACATTAACCATTTTCCGGAAGTATAAACACGTGCACTATTGGGATGACTCCATAACGTGAACAATGTGCAAGCATCAAGTACTGTTTTTATTCAACCAATAATCAATTAAGTCTTAATTTAGATTGGTGCAATATGTACAAAACTATTTTCTGAAAATCAGTCGAAGTCGAAAACGAAAGTAAAGTTATGTGAAACATCAATGTGTGTCCGTAAGCATGCAATTTGTTTTACATGTATATACAAAATTGGTGTTTTGACAGGTTTTTTAGCCTCAGGTGGTATAATACACAGAATACCACGCATTAGTATCTTTGGACTTGATTTGGGAAATACAAAAGCAGTCTGCTTTAAATTCACTATGATGCATCTATTGCTAGCAATTGGTGATCTCTATCATAAAAACACCATCAGCGATTTTCCTTGTCCAATTGGGAAAAGTACCCGTACCGGTCCAATTGGGAAAAATCGAGTCGTGAAATCCTTAAATTGGGAAAATCACGTCGTGAAGTTTGGGTCTTATTGAATACATCATACAGTTCAAACTTAATTGAACATACCCATTAAAATAATCATTTGCAGGCATGCCTTAATGACCATTACTTAAAGTAATAAAGTTGATATAAATAACAAAATATTATATAGAAGACACATAATCAATTACTAGTTGTTTTAATCTCTTATAAAGCAATGTCTCTCTCTTTCATTTTTTTGAAAATTTCAACAATCTTTGATGTTTGATCATCACTCAGTTGCTGGCATCCCTCTCTGCACAGCATCATTAGAGCTGTCAATGTGTCCTGTGATAGACGGTTCCGATTGGTCGTGCAAAGATTGTTCATTAGACTGAACAACCTTTCCACAGAGGCAGTGCTGGAGGGCATTTCAAACTACGATAAGGTTTCAAACCGACGTCAAACAGTTCGCTGGCTGCCTGACAAAAGAACCACAAACAGTAACGACTCTATTGATTGAACGCGCTGAATAATAAAACCCGATATTAATCGAGCGCGTGGTTACACACAACTATACGATTTTCTTTGTTCGCTCGCCGAAAGTTGGGTTTTGTTACGAAACTTTCGATCGTTTTGAGAAAAAATTCGGATGCCGATTGGGATTTTTTCAGATGCCGATTGCCATTGGGAATTTGGGAATTTTCGCTCGATTGGGAAAGTACCGTTTACCGGTACTTTATAAAGAAGGAGGAAAATCGCTGACCATGGTGTGAATACTTGATAAAATCAATAATTTGACAATAGATTGCTGATAAGATGTAAAAAACAACACTTGTGCACTTGACTATTAGATATCGTTTGTTAACAGGGGGCAATACAAGGATTAGCGATGGTAGTTTTAGGCCAGACGGAGCTTGAATGGTGAATTTAAGTGTGAACTTCTAGAACATACGTTGTTTTTTACAAATGTCGGGACAAATTGTGTCACATCAGGGCGCCCGGACAAACACCCAAGAACAGGAATGTCCCATCAAGATCGAGACATCTGGAATGTATGCATGCCACGCCAGGGCCCTTGCTACACTTTGGGGGATCGGGGCTGATCGGGGAATTTCGCGTCGTTTCGGGTGAAAAGGGGAATTTTAGAAGATCTTTTCACCAACCATTCAACACTTAAAATTGCTATATTCTAATGTAATATACATAAATAGACATTTAATCAAAGGTTAATAGCACGATACCAGCTGGCAACATTTTTTTTTTGGAGGGGGGAATTTTTAGTTGAAATAGGGGAAAAAAGTATACTATTTTAAAGGGGCCTTTTCACAGATTTTGGCATTTTTTAACTTATTCATTAAATGCTTTATATTGATAAATGTAAACATTGGATCGTAAAAGCTCCAGTAAAAAATCAAGAAAAAAAATAAAAAAAGGAAAAGAACATTGTCCGGAGCAGGTTTCGAACCAGTGACCCCTGGAGTCCTGCCAGAGTCCTGAAGTAAAAACGCTTAAGCCTACTGAGCTATTCCGCCGAGTATACATTATTGACGTATTTTATACCTTATATAAGCAATCTTCGTAGTTTCACAAAATTTAACGACAAAAACAGAACTCTCCAAATTATTCAATCGTTTCGCGTTGCAACGCTTTATAATTTTTAGGTTTTAAAATCGTCAAAAGATGCATATAATGGCTATATTAGAGCATGGTTAATGTTCAGTATTACTGTTTCCTCACAAATATCATAACTAAAACGAAAACTTACGAATCTGAAACAACTTTTCTCAATTTTGTCAATTTACCAAAGCGTGAAAAGATCCCTTTAAAGGGGGAATGGAGCCGGATTTCGGCCCCAAAAACGGCCAAAAGAGGGCCCTGCACGCTAATCAGAAAATGATGAAAACGTGGCCAGTTACTTAGAAAATTGATGATGGGAACCGACATAATGCTCGCAGGTTGTTTTTTTCAGCTTTTGGGGAAGATAGCCCATGGCTTTGAAATAGGGAATTTTATCGGCATTTTCAAGAAATTGGGAAAAAAAATTGGGATTTAAAACTACATGAATGAGTTCAGCATCTTTAATCACAAACACCACAAACACCATCATGATCAACAGTTTTCCACATAATAAGCCTGTTCATTCTCAACATCGACAAAATAATTTGATTACATTGTATTTCATATGACGTCCAACAGTTCAAGGTTGTGTTCTACATATGCCTCACTGGGTCATCATCAGAAATGACTAGGCTTTACCTTCGGATAGGCAGTTTTCGATTTAAAATGTGATGCAAAGTTGAAATGCAGCAGCGCAATGTAAGAATTTACATGGACCTTGCTACACTTTGGGGGATTGGGGCCGGGGCCCTTAAAGGGGGGAATTTCGCGTCGTTTTTGGGCGAAAAGGGGAATTTTAGAAGATCTTTTTACCAACCATTCAGCACTTAAAATTGCTATATTTTAATGCAATTTACATAAATATACATTTAATCAAAGGTTAATAACACAATACCAGCTGGCAACTAAGGTATGAAAGTTAAAAAAACAAACTTTTTTTTTTTTGAGGGTGGAATTTTTAGCTGAAATAGGGGAAAAAAGTATACTATTTTAAGGGGGGAATGGGGCCGAATTTCGGCCCACAAACGGCCAAATGAGGGCCCTGAGAAATGAGGAATAATTTTGGATTTTTTTACGGATAAATATATCATCAGAATAAGTCATTGTTTTCATAGATGTTTTCATAGATGTTTTCATAGATGTTACTTTTGTACAGGTCTATCTTATTTCGTTCCAAGTAAATTTCTAAAAATTAATACTGCCAACATATTGTCACTGAAATATTTCAAGCATACAGCAGGAATGTTGAAGGTACATGAACACTTACATTTACAGCATAGTCTTTTGAAAGTGTTGAGTAAATAGCCTTAACTTCATTGACGTTGCCAATAAATAAAGCTGTTGTCAAGAGATTGCAGATGGTATAATTTGAAAAGTGCAGGGCTTACTCTGCCATTCGCCAATGGCTACAAATTGACCAATTTGGCTAAAGAAAATTCTTTTTGGCTACAAATTTTTCTTCATTAAAACTTAAAAATAGCAAAAAATAGAAGAATTTTGCCATAGCAAGGCAAATTTGGCTAAATAATTTTTTGAGCCAGGGGAAGTCCTGAAGTGGATTGAAATATTCATCCCCATTTATGCTTGGAAAGTGGTCGAAGGCTGGAGTTATTCACAAAGTTCATAATAACTTCATTGAATCCAATGAAAAATGGGAAGTAACTGCACATGGACCAGCTTATGGTTATAAAAACACATAACAGGGCTTGAATCAGGGCTCGAATTTAACTTTTTTTTCTCCTTGCAAAACATTTCAAGCAGCTTTAATACCAACTAGCAAAAACAAAAACTTTCTCGCAAATTTTGCTGGAAACATAATTTAATTTCGTTTTTTTTTATTCAACAGTTATTGTGAGTTAACTTTGCTTTATCTTTCGTATTGTTAAATCCATCTGTGGGCAAAAAGAAACTTGTTATTTTTCGCTTCGACGCCATGTCTGTTCAAGTTCAATGAACAGTACGTGTGAATTAGTTGACTGTTTAACGTTTCGTTGTACCAATACGATCCTCGTATCTGTACTATAAGTATACTAGTCTATATTCAAGCTGCGCGCTTCCGCATATGGGTATGAGGACGTTCTATGACCTATGGTTTAGCGTTCAGGAAGTCGAACGCATTTAGCAATATAACTTTTTTCACTATTTCTTTACTCGCAAAAAATTACTAGTGGCTTAAAACTTAACTCGCAATCGGTATTTTTCACTCGCATTTTGCGAGTGTGCGAGTGTTAATTTCGAGCCCTGGCTTGAATGGCACGTGAATCGCCTTGTTAATACACGATTTTTCCCGTTCAAGCCCTCCTTTTGCCAAGTTTCTGCACCCTGTAAGAGGGCATTATAGATAGAGTTTATGCAAATAATTTGTATTCAGCAATTTTAAAGTTCATACATTTTGGCTTTTGTATGCCCCTTGTGGAAATGTGTGGAATTCTGTCTGTTAATTCATGCCTATTGAAAATGCCATGTTGCCGGTCCGAATGCCCAGGAAATTATTCAAGAGGAAAAGTTGATTTATTTCATAGTATTGAAACCTAAACTGAAAAAGCTAAAATTAAATACAAGCACAAATTGTTACCATGACTTCATATTTTTGTTTACATTCATGACACATCATTGCGCATGTGCACCGGAACACTTCATTAAATGAAACAAAAGTCTTTGTTTTATATAAAAAATCAAAGAAACAAAAGTCCGTTCATTGATTTGTGTATCTTTTTAATCAGTTTGTTGACATTTGTATGTATATTCTGATTTGGCATAATTTCATGACCCAGAAATATTTTAAAACTGAGTATGTTACATTTATTTACTGATATCTAACATGTGTTCTTTTTTTCAAGGTACTTCATTGATTTCTACCCAGTATTAATACGGTGATAGGGCGATTACCACAACTATTCTGCTCACCGTAGAAATTGTATACTTGTGACAAAAGCTCCATATCCTTTTGACGAAAAGAAACATGGCGGACGAAGCAATATCAGGTAACCGAGTGACAAAATATTTTATTATAAGACACTGCAAAATGATTGCCACTTGCAAAGCACTTTATTGAATTTCTGAACTAATATGTTGTCTATTTAAAAGTTTGCCAGTCATGAAATATTTAGCATGACTTTGAAATAGTGTTCACAAAAAGTCATGTCCAGGGCTTTTTTTCAGCTCTTTGGGAAGATAGCCTATGGCTTTGAAATTGGGAATTTTATCGGCATTTTCAAGAAATTGGGATTCAAAACTACATGAATGAGTTCAGCATATTTAATCACAAACACCATCATGATCAACAGTTTTCCACATAATAACCTCACACAAAGTCTTTAGTCACATCAGTCACCATTTTATTAGGAGGTGCTTCATCTTCTTCTGGAGAACTACTGCTTTCAACATGTTGAATATCAGTCAGCACTTTGCTTTGAAAATCAACAATGACCATGCAAAAGAGTAACTTGTAATTAAATTGCTATCATTAACAATGGAAGAAGTTTCAATGGGAAGACTTGTACTTTGTGACAATGTTTGTTTATTTAATGACGCTTGCTTAAATAAATCAACAGTTTTCGTTTTGCCACCAGGCTTTTGCTTAGGAATCTTTTTCATGTAATATTTTGAATTTCGCAACATCTTTGTTTTCCATTCAGCCAAATCACAAAACACTTTAATTTCATTGCAAATATAATAAGCGCCTGACCAAGATGGAGAATATCGTGCACACAAATAATGCGGACGTTATCCAAATCGAGGTATAGTCTAAAACCCGTACGAGACCGAATCGAACTACACTTTGTTAAAAAGCGAAACAGCCGATGTCATTAGAATTTTTTTCCCAATCAGGAATTTTTCAGCAAATTTTGGGGAAAAAGTATACTTTTTGCAATTGGGAATATAGCCAAATTTTGGCTATAAATTCAATCCCAAAAAAGCCCTGATGTCGCGCTCGACACCATTCGTACTTGTGAGAAAAATGTAATAATCAGATGATTGTCGATGAGACCTGATGTGACAGACTTACATCATTGTATATATCATTGTATATATAAAAAGAATATGCCATACAAACCTGTTTGTTTCAATATCTGTTAAAGGCCTAATTTTTTGGTGAAAACATACATCACTTACATAAATATCAATGCACCGCGCAACACTGATTATAAACAACATATTTATAGTCTGTGTCGCTGAAATTCGTGGCACCGCTAACTTCTGCACATGGTTTTAAATGATGTGCTATAATAATAATCCCTCATGTTTTCACAAACACATCGCTTGTTTTTTTTTGGCCTTAGTGACACTCATAATTGTCATTCATTGAAAGCCAGAGCTCCAGATAAGGTTTTGTGAAATTCTTAAATTTACTACCAGATTTTCAAAAAGAATTCTTAACTCTGAAATTTTATTTTTAACGTTACTCCTAAGTTTTGGAAAATAATTCTTATTTTTTCTAAATGACCGAAAAATAAATAATAATGGTTATTTTCATGCAAAAAAAATCAAAATAAACATACTAGCAACTTTATTTATACGAGTTCAACAGATCCTTTTCAGTATTATACAATTTTATTTTTCCAATACCTTCATATGCCCAAACTGTGCTTAGATTGCATGCCTTAGATGAATTTTTACATATTTCACATTTAAAACGGGTCTCCCCTTCAATCTTTTCACCGATTAGCCAAGGGACTTGTCCCTTCCACTTGTTCATTGTTTTTGTGTGTGTTTAAGTTTGGACCCGTTGCGTCGCGTTTTTTGTTTAGCTTTTCCGACTGTGTCGGCAACTGAACATACATCATCGTATAAGATCTTTTCTATAATGTCTTTCTAAACATTTAACTTCGGCTCACTTTGCGTACAATATGTTGAAAGCGTGTTTTTGGACGCTTTGCAGTTTTTTAGGACGCTCTCTGGGCGCCGCCAATGTTTTTTGACAGATAGACTGTATACGCCGCTTTTATTTGAAAAAATGCGCTTTGTTAAACAAACCCAATAACCATTCTATATTAGAACTCAATAAAAATCGATACGAACCGATGTAAAAATAATATTCGTAACTTGATTTTGTAATTCTTAATGGTACAACAAGATTTTAAAATAAATACGTAACGGACTTGAAAATAATTCGTAATTACGAAAATACGACCCTTATCTGGAGCTCTGAAAGCCACTGTTTTGTGATATTGAGTACTATCTTTGAAAATATATCATACATACATGTACATGGGTTTTCCTGCTACTAGTATTTAAAAAAGGCCAATTTCAAAAACACTATTTTTCTTTTAGAAAGGAGTGTCTTATGATTATTATATCTCATTTTTATTAGCTCAACTATTATATATGAAATATATATAGTGGAGCTACCCTACTCACCCCGGTGTCGGCGTTTCCGTTCCGTTTGCGTTAGCGTGCAAATGTTAAAGTTTTCGTTCTACCCAAATTATTTTCATTGTCCCTTGACATATTGCTTTCATATTTATGCCCCCCTTCGAAGAAGAGGGGGTATATTGCTTTGCTCATGTCGGTCGGTCGGTCGGTCCGTCCACCAGGTGGTTGTCATACAATAACTCAAGAACGCTTGGGCCTAGGATCATGAAACTTCATAGGTACATTGATCATGACCTGCAGATGACCCCTATTGATTTTGAGGTCACTAGGTCAAAGGTCAAGGTCACGGTGACTCAAAATAGTAAAATGGTTTTTGAATGATAACTCAAGAATGCATACACGGCAAACAGGGCACACTCTGAACAATATTACTGAAGCAACTGGTCTGTAATCCTAAATCTATAATTATCAGTCCAATGAAACATCATCCTTTTAGTAACATACAGTGGAACAGTAAAAATATTATCAGAATATGAGATTTTTTGTATATTAAATATTGTGTTAATGTTTAATTTTGTTGATTAATATAAATATAAGCAGGACAGGGGAGGTAATACACTATTATATCTTTCTTATATACAGGGGAAACAAATGCAATAAGTTTAAATTTATTGTTACAGCATTTGCCTCCCTTGTAATATATTTAAATTTTACCACCACCACCACCACCACCACCACCGTTCACAGTGACAAAAAACGTATTCACACAATGGCTGCTACTACAACTTATAGCCCATATAGGGGGACATGCATGTTTTACAAACAGCCCTTGTTTGCATACTTGTTTACCAACATGATCCCAACCTATAAACAAGAGCAGACAACTCTATCAAGTATTTTGTCATAATTATGGCCTCTTTTCCACTTAGAATATGCAGCAAATGTTAAAGTTTGCGTACTACTCCAAATATTTTCAATGTCCCTTGACATATTGCTTTCATATTTTGCATACTTGTCTACCATCATGACCCCAACCTATAAACAAGAGCATACAACTGTATCAAGCATTTTGACAGAATTATTGCCCCTTTTATACTTAGAATATGCATATTATTGATAAATCTATGTTAAACTTTGCGAACTACCCCTAATATTTCCTATATCCTTTGACATATTGCTTTTATATTTTGCATACTTGTTTACCAACATGACCTCAACCTATAAATAAGAGCAGACCACTGTTTCAAGCATTTTGACATAATTATGGCCCTTTTACACTTAGATAATTGAACATTTTGCTTAAATTGCCATAACTTCTTTATTTATGATCACATTCGATTCATACTTTGACAAAACAACACCTGAATACCACAATGGATTCCACCCAAACAATACCCCACGCCACTACCCAGAATCTCTTCCCCCCTCCCAAGCCCCCCCCCAATGTTTTTTTTTAAAACATCATCTAATAAATTACCCCACCCCACATTATAACCCCCCTCTCACTCCACCCCTACCCCCCCCCAATTTTTTTTTGTTTTCCTTTTTTTATTTTTGAAAGATCGTCTTATAAATGACCACACCCCACATTATACCCCCTCTCAACCCCCCCCCCCCCCCCCCCCCCCCCCTAAAAATAATAATTTTTGTTTTCCTTTTTTTTTGTTGAAAGATCGTCTAATAAATTATTGAATATGAACAATTTCCCCATGATGGCTTACGTAATACTGTCAAGCACTCGAATAGTCGAGCGAGCTGTCCTCTGACAGCTCTTGTTTCATAACCATTAACAAAGTCTATAATTTTTAGCTCGACTATTATATATGAAATATATATAGAGGAGCTATCCTACTCACCCTGGTGTCAGCGTTCCTGTCAGCGTTAGCGTGCAAAATTTAATGTTAAAGTTTGCGAACGACCCCAAATATTTCCTATGTTTTTTGACATATTGCTTTTATATTTTGCATACTTCTTTACCAACATGACCCCAATCTATAAACAAGAGCAGACGACTGTATCAAGCATTTTGACAGAATTATTGCCCCTTTTATACTTAGAATATGCATATTATTGATAAATCTATGTTTAAGTTTGCGTACCACCTCAAATATTTTCTATGTCCTTGACATATTGATTTCATATTTTGAAAACTTCTTTACCAACATGATCCCAATCTATAAACAAGAGCAGACAACTGTATCTAGCATTTTGACAGAATTATGGCCCCTTTTATACTTAAATAATTGAACATTTTGCTTAAATTGCCATAAATTCTTTATTTATGATCACATTTGATTCATACTTTGACAAAACAACACTTACCTGACATACCACAATGCACTCCACCCAAACCATCCCCCATGCTCCACCCCAAACCATCCCCCCACCCCAACAAAAATAAATATTTGTTTTCCTTATTTTTGAAAGATCATCTATTAAATGACCACACACCCACGTTATAACCCCCCCTCTCCATGATGGCTTACATTATACTGTCAAGCACTCGAATAGTTGAGCGCCCTGTCCTCTGACAGCTCTTGTTAATTTATGTGATTTTTTTTCTCCTGATTTGAAATATAAGAAAGAGTTATATTAAATTAGTATTTCCTGAATTAGTGGACTTTTAGTGTATTTGCCTTTTTTCCAAAAGTGGCCAGGATATTGCCTTATGTGTAAATTGATAATAATTGATAAAAAAAATCCCATTTGTCGATAGTCGGCGTCTTCCCGTACCAGAATTTTTTCCCCTCAAATACAATTTCCCCTCCAAGAATATCATTTTTCACCAAAACATATCTTTTTTAGCATTAATTTAAACTTTAAATCAAATATTGTTAATTTTGATTGCTTAATTATCCATCACAATACTAGCTCATTTGCGGTGGTCGCAAAAACACGTTAAAATAGAAATAAGCGTCTACGGAGATGGATTAGAATGTGTAGTTTGCGGTTCTTGTTAATTTTTGCAAAGTCATGAGGAACATTTCGCACTTTATGGCTGTAAATGTTGGTAGAAGAATCCTCAAACTAAATGTTCTTACATCTCAGTCGTTAAGCGCATGCTATATAACATAATGGATAAAGGGAAGTCACTCTAAATGTCATTAGTGTTTGTTAATGTTTTTTTATGGTTTTGACAGAAATATTCTGTATTGTAATTGTAAATGTCATCTAGATTTGATTGGGAATGGGGCTGTTTTTTTGCTTTGGAAAGCCTCCATTTTCTGGAGGGGCAGACAGTGGCGAAAACCCCCTGAAATCAGAGTAGATGAGTTATAGACATTGATTAAAACAGTTTATTTTCCCAAATATGTCTATTTCGCACTCTATTTTCCTCTTTCACCCAGCGTCCAGCGTCTTCCCCTTTTTCAAAAAAAAAACCTGGACATAAAAGGCAAAACAGTTCATTTTTTTAATGTGTAGTGTAATACATGTAACATTGGTTAAGTGGTTTGCATCGGTCTGTTATTGTTATACATGTATTATACACCTCCATGAGAGCAAATACAGGGAGATGTAAATTGCTGCCCTTCCAGCCGGAAGGTCATGCTTACCATTGGTATTTGATGAGTCAAGATTTAAGACAGGTCAAGTGTTTTTTCACACAACAAAATATTTTTGTTACATACAATGTACATTGTACATTTTGTCATTAAAAATTGTGTGTGTTATCCATATGAATTACATGAAGTGTTATTTTTTGTTCAAATTCGGGCCGATATCCGGCCCCATTCCCAATGGAACAAAGTATATATTTTTCCCAGATGGGACCTAAACATTCCCAATTGAAGATTTCAATTTTTTTTTATCAACATTTAGTAAATCTCTCACCCAGCTCTACAATTGATGCTTTATTAAGTTTAATATTTAAAACTCTTTAAATTTAATTCTCATTTTTGAAGCATTTGTTAGCAAAAAACAACAATACTAATTTCTCAAATTTGGTCAAAACACCGCGATTTTTCCCAATCCGAAGGGAAATGGCCCCATTTCAAAAATGGTAAAAAAACCCACTGACATGGTAATTGGGAAGCATCAACAATTCGTACTGATTTTAGAAAAATGACACTTTTCTCTAGTGTTATAAGTGTCAACAATACAATACTTGGTGAACAATGATTCAAATACATGTACAACCAGTGACACTCTATATAGGAAATACATAAGTAATACATGTATTTTCCTAATTGTGTTTAAAAGCGCTGAAACATAAACTACAGACCTTTATAGACATAGCGTTTTGAAAGGGTTTGTGGGATATAAATAAAATTGGTTTAAATCTGTACCAACTTTTGTACACCCTTGATAGGGTGGCATATAACTTTTCACACCGTCCGTCTGTATGTCCGGCATTCCTTTTTCGAGTTTTTGGTGTGTGAGTCTACACAATGACTTACATATAAATTAAATTTTTTGTTTTGGTCCATTATTTTTAGGGAAGTTATACTGGCCTAATGGACATGCGGTGCAGCAAAGACAGAAAATCTGTTGGACCGGCGAGCATTTTACCAGACTGTCAGGCGATGTTTCGGAAAAACAGATACTGGTCTCTGGATCAACCCCGGAAACCAGATCTGATGTGAAAAGTTTGACCTGCTTGGAAAAGTTTCTGATAAATTTTGCTGAATTTCTGAAGGGTAAGTAAATCCAGTTCTATAATTGTTTAAGGGCTTTTTTGAATAAAAATATCTTTTGGTTTATGCAAAGGTGGTATTATCATGTATGTTAGAAAAATCCTGGTTATTATTATTCAGGTTTTAATGAAATATGGCTATTTGAAGTCGACGATGCAGGGATTTGTCCCCCATTTAGATTTTTATGCCCCCCTTCGAAAAAGAGTGGATATATTGCTTTGCTCATGTCGGTCGGTCTGTCGGTCTGTCGGTCGGTCGGTCTGTCCGAACATCCACCAGGTGGTTGTCAGATGATAACTCAAGAACGCTTGGGCCTTGGATCATGAAACTTCATAGTTACATTGATCATGACGCGCAGATGACCCCTATTGATTTTGAGGTCACTAGGTCAAAGGTCAAGGTCACAGGTGAAGGTCACAGTTACTGGAAATAGGCATTTTAAGGATTTAGCATGGTTCAAACAAGGGAAACAACTACCGTTTATGCATGTTCTTTTTGTTACAGCATTTGCCTCCCTTGTAATTTATTTACATTGTACCAAATGTATGGCTAACTGCATTTTTGTAATGCATTGTATCAATAAACATCGGGCAAAAATGAAATTAAGGTTGCACCACCACCACCACCGCCGCCACCGCTGCCGCCGCCGCCGCCACCACCACCACCACCACCACCACCATTACCACCACCACCACCACCACCACCACCACCACCACCACCACCACCACCACCACCACCACCACCGTTCACAGTGACAAAAAACGTATTCACACAATGGCTGTTACTACAACTTATAGCCCATATAGGGGGGCATGCATGTTTTACAAACAGCCCTTGTTATTTACACATTTCTTTAAAGGTATGCCAGTGAACATGTTTTTGCACCAAAAATGATATCAACCAATGACCCCCGAGTAACAAACATACCAGGGTTGCTTAAAAAAATTCGTATTGGTGGAGAAGTTTGATTTTACATTCAACATGTTGATGAAAAAATGATATGAACTGGTGCAGTGCCAAAGATGTCAAGATATGACAGGAGTGCAGTTCATTTATAAACTTAAAAGCTCACTATTCAACTCGGGTCGAACTTTTCACATCAGATTGGGTATCTGGGGGTGTGGATTGTACAGTATTGTCACAACAAAACTTGTCTTTGTGTCACGGTTCATCAATGGACATTTCCTGCAAATGCACCAAGAAGATTGGCTTGAGGATGGTCCAGGCTGATCCGGAACTTGGTCCTCAATCCATTTTAGGGGAAGCGGGTCGCTACCCTCATCAGGATGAGGAGGAATTTTCGTGGCGTTTCCCTTTTTGGGGGATTTTTTTTACTTACTCTCTCATTATTACATTTGTACATGTTTGCACTATATTCATTTCTTTTTTTATAATTAAGTATTTTTGACAAGATTAAATTGAAATAGAATTGAGATATAAAAATCATGAGGCACATCTTAAAAAAAAAAAATAATAATAAAATTTAATCACGGGGAATTTTTCCCTCAAAAAGGGGAAAAAAGTATACTTTTCAGGTGGGGGATTGCAGCCCAAATTCGGCCGCATATTTGATATATTGAGGGCCCTGCGGGACAGGGATTTAACTGCTGTGACATTTATCATATCAATTTTAATGACACATACAAAAAGAAAATAGTATTTTTCAGAAAACCAATTTTTTATCATTTATGGATTTTTATACTCCCAGAAGGGGGGCATATAGTGATCGGACTGTCTGTCTGTCAGTCCGTCGTCCACATTTGGTTTGTAAACACTTTTTAGAGACCACATTTTTGGTCCGATCGTCATGAAACTTGATCAGAAGATTTGTCACAATGATACCACAATCGCGTTCGAAACTGGGTCATGCTGGGTCAAAAACTAGGTCACTAGGTCAAAAAAAAGGAAATCCTTGTAAACACTGTAGAAGTCACATTTCATGCCCAATTTTAATGTTACTTTGTCAAAATGTTTGTCTTAATGATATGTTGGTTGAGTTCAAAAGTGGTTCCAGTCCGTTTAAAAACATGGCCGCCAGTGAGCGGGGCAGTTTTCCTTATTTGGCTATAGAGAATCTTGTAAACACTCCAGAGAAGTCACATTTCTTGTCCGATCTTCATGAAACTTGGTCAGAAGATTTGTCCCAATGATACCTAGATTCAGTTTGAAACTGGGTTATGCTGGGTCAAAAACTAGGTCACAAGGTAAAAAAAACAACCTTGTAAATACTGTAGAAGTCACATTTTATGACCAATCTTCATGTAATTTTGTCAAAATGTTTGTCTTAATGATATGTTGGTTAAGTTTAAAAGTGGTTCCGGTCCGTTGAAAAACATAGCCGCCAGTGGGTGGGGCAGTTTTCCTTATTTGGCTATAGAGAAACCTTGTGAACACTCTAGAAGTCACAATTTTTGCCCAATCATCATAAAACTTGGTCAAAATATTGTTGTTTTTTTATATCTCGGACGAGTTTAAAAATGGACCAGATCGGTGAAAAAGGATGGCCACCATGCAGGGGGCGGGGCAGTTTTCTCTCTGTGTATTAAGTGAAAACATGTGAACACTCTAGAAGTCACATTTTTGGTCCAATCTTATTGCACTTTGGTCAGAACATTTGTTTCCTAGATACGTGAGTTAAAGTTTGAAAATGGTTCCGGTCCGTCGAAAAATATGGCTTCCAGGGAGACAGGGCAGTTTTCCTTATATTTATATAGTAAAAAAGGCTTGTGAACAGTCAAGAAGTCACATTTTTTGCCCAATCATCATGAAACTTGGTCAAAACATTGGTTTTATTTATATCTCGGACAAGTTCGAAAATGGTCCAGATCGGGGAAAAAACATGGCTCCCAGTGGGCGAGCAGTTTTCTCTATTTGTATATAGTGCAAATATGTGAACACTCTAGAAGTCACATTTTTGGCCCAATTTTCATGAAATTTGGTCAGGACATTTGTTTCCTAGATACGAGAGTTGAGTTTGAAAATGGTTGAGGTCCGTTGAAAAACAGGGGGTGGGGTGGCGCATTTTTCTTATATTTATATAGTTAAAAAAGCTTGTGAAAATTCTAGAAGTCACATTTTCTGCCCAATTATCATGAAACTTGGTGAAAACATTGGTTTTATTTATATCTCAGAAGAGTTTGAAAAAGGTCTTAATCGGTCCAAAAACATGGCTAGCAGGGGGGGGGGCAGTTTTCCTTATATAACTATAGAGAAACCTTGTGAACACTCTAGAAGTCAAATTGTTTCCTAATCATCGTGAAACTTAGTCAAGACATTGGTTTTATTGATATCTCGGATCGGTGAAAAAACACACTTTTTAGCTCATCTGATTGCTCAGGTGTGGTTTTAGGATCGGTCTTTGTCCGTCGTCTGTCTGTCTATCCATGTTTCGTTTGTAAACACTCTAGCATTTGCACTTCTCAAGCATTCTTTATCAAAGTTGCTGAGAAGCTATATGGCCACAAGATCTCAATCAAGTTTGATAATGAGCAAAATCACATAATAAATGCCATAATTATTGCCCTTAGATTGTCAAAATTTTCATTATATTATACAAAACACTCAAGAGGTCACAATTTTGCTTCAGATTTTATGATTCTTGGTCATAATATTTATTTTTGTAAGCAAAGTTTGATGATTGGTCATTAAGGGTCAAATATAGGTCACCAGGTCAAATCTTAGAAAAACCTTGTAAACACTCCATACGCCAGAGTTTTGGTTAAAAAATAATGAAACTTGACCAGGATGTTTGTCTGGACAATATCTAGGTGAAGTTTGACGTTTGGTAATGTGGGAACAAAATCTAGGTCATGGGTCTAATCTTACAAAAACCTTGTAAACAGTACACTAGAGGCCATAGTTTTGGCCCAATAATCATGATACTTGACCAGGATGTTTTTCTTGATGATATCTAGGCAAAGTTTGACATTTGGTTATGTGGTGTCATAATCTTGGTCACGAGGTCCTTATCTTACAAAAATCTTGTAAACACATTTAGAATTAGCATCACTTGCAAATTTTTGCATTGCAAAAAACCCATGCAAATGGACAGTACTCAATCAGAATTAATCATATGCTCACACTGCAATTGTACAAAGAAGAGAACCAATCTTATATGCTCTAGAGTACTGAATTTTGAACTAAGCAATGAACAGGGCCTTGTAAAAAAAGGTGAGCGAACTAGGGCCATCTTGGCCCTCTTGTTTTCTTTGCTAGTAAGCACTGGCTTATCAGAATAATCAATAGCAGAAGGTGTTGAAGTTGATGAATCATGTTTTACATACACTGACTTTGTTTTTCCGGCAACATTAGTTATGTGTTTAACTGTGGTTCTTTCTGTTTCCTCTTCAATATTACTTACACAACAGATAGATATATTTATTTCCTTGTAACCACATCAAGTATGTTTATCTTAAACCATTATCTTCAACTTATTTCAATATTTCTCAAATTAAACCTACTGAAAAAAACAGCTTTGTAACATACAGTACAGACACCGTGTACTTAAACAAACGCCACTCGCCGCGTTGTTCATCTCACTTTGTTCGCTTACCAATATGAACCCAGCAATGGGTATTCAGATCAAATGTCGCGGGGGCCGTTTGCCATAAGGCGAACACCGTGAATCACCGCAGACCAATAATATCTACCGCGGTGTTAATTGTTTTCGCTAAAAATAAAATAATTGAACATAAACGTATTGTATTGATCCCTTTCATTTAAAAGTGATTATGAATTACAGTACAGCCAAAGCGGCACAAACATAATCCGCGGCTACGCCACGGCCAGATTATTAGTCCGCGGCGGCCGAATCGTGTGTTCACGCGGCGTATCGCCGTGGCACTCGGCATCGATCCGCGCAACGACGCCGAGTCTGTATTAACCTCGCGTACTTTCGCGGAGTAAATCCGCCGCATACGTACGCGGCGGATCGAGTGAAAAGATATCCACCTACATGTACATACATGTATGTGTAGCGTAGAATTAATTACGCGCAACTGTTTATGTTTCGTTCGATTATCATTATTAAATTTGTAATCGGAAACACACTTCCAAATTTTAATGCTAACGCGTCCTTTGCCAAAATCTAGCGTCAAATAAACAGTGCTAAAATATCCTTTGTTTCATAAAAAGCGCGCGAAAATTATGCAGACATGTAGAACGTCGTTTGGAAAGTTTGGGTGTATTTTGTGTTGTATAAATACATGAACATCACGTCAGGCGTAAATCGCGTGTTCAGTGGAGAAAAAAAACGCCCCGATTAGACGTTATTTCATCATCTCTATAAATAGTAACAAATGCCAAAATGTATTTGATACTGAAGGAAATATCGAGAATGTTTGCGTATCGTAAATATTTACCAGCATTTGCTTTAAAACTGGAATATACGGGATTATCGGGTAATTAGAAGCGATATTAACTGTATAATATGAACAAAATAAAACGTGTTTATATACGCATATTCAAACAATAGTTATAATAAGCTGATAATTAACAAAACTACAAATACGTCGTCACCGTCTTGATTATTGATGTGGCTTCAAACTGCTAATTTTCTCAGCTAAAATATAATAGCGGAATCAACATGCAATTAATTTATAAATCCACCATATGCTGGAGCCTTGATCACGTGTATGTGCGAAAACATAATTACGTGACCTTGTTTATGTGTGAAATACATACGCTACGGGCGGGAAACAAACTTAATAATTGGCCAGACACATTATCTATGCTTACATGTATATGCTAATACAATCCGCGCACAATAAATTTATTATGATTTAATTATTATTATACTTGTTCTTTCAAAATTTGTTAACTACATTTAACTAATAATTAAAAAAAAAAATATTTCATGATCGCATCGACTCGGCATCATGTCGCGGACCGCTGCATGCCTCGGCGGACAGATGCGAAGTTTCGCGGCGAAATGCGACTTGCCGCCGCATACTGCCGCGGCTTCAACGACTGACGCGGCATCGACTCGTTTCGCCTTGCCGCCGCGGATCGCGAAATACGTTTGTTCCGCTTTGGCTGTACTGTAATAGTCTATTTTTATGTACATGCTGGTCGAAAGGATATGATAAGTATTTAAAATATATTGGAGACACAAAAACGCTGAAAAAGAGTCCCGAGTCTCTGGATTCCCCGATACATACGTGTCAACTGTATCAATCGCATACGCATACATGCAACTTCTCCCATCTTTATCCATTATTCGATCATCCCATATATGCCTGATTTCCGTTTTTAAAAGCAAATTATGGTTGGGTAATCTAGATGATAAGAATGCTCAAGAATGTCATTAACACAAACGTTCACAATTTTCGAACATATCAAATGAATTGCGGCATATGATTCTATTTAAAGGATTTGCTGAAATAAGCGCCCAATCAGGACAGTTGTATTCCAACATGCTTAAATCACCTGACACGTTTTGCACGCGTCGTGTACAGCTATTTTTGTTAACAACTTCTAGATGAGATAAATGAATTTCTTTGTCCTGATAAAAAGCGCGCGAAAATTGGCGTGGGTGTATTTATTTGTAAATAAACATTTCGTAGCGGGAACACCATTGAGATCATTTAATTTCCATTATTAGTTTCGTTGTGAATTTCATATAAAGTATGGGGTATCTTGCAAATTATTTGGCATTGGCATTAAGAGTTAATAGTATCATCTAAACGCTTTATTTAGGTTTCTGACTTTATGTACTCTCCAAATATAAGTACGCATACATGTGCACATACATGTAATATCTACATGAAGTATATGATTTTATTTTGTACATGTACATCTAAAACTCGTGAATGACCCTCGCAGACAGGTGTTTATGGTGGCTGCGCAGCATCGCGGTGATCACGGGTGTTCCAGTTAACGATAGCGTTCAATCGCGGCAATTTCGGGTGCGGTCAGTAGTGTGTTTTCCCCCCTCAAAATGTCACCCATCAGGAAAAGTGAACACCGCAGACAGGGCGTTTTTGTTTAAGTACACGGTGTCTGTACTGTAGCCACCATTTATTTGTGTAGATATGTGGGTAACCTGTAAACAAGTCCCTTTAAATTGAAACTTCAAACATGTCATCATTTGTTTATTTATGTGCAAGACACTTTTCATTCTTGTTATCTACACATTCCTGAGTTGTTCGCCTTTGAACATATTTCACCAAGCTAAACCTCCACGCGTATATTTGACTAGAACCAGCATAGCTCGACCAAATCCCTGCTGTTACAGCCTATCACGTGCAAATAGCAAAGCCATGTGGGACAACAATTTTTCCATTGTTATTTTTCCTTTTTTTAATTTAGAACATTTATTTTTTATAATGAACCTAAACCTATTCAATATTTAAAAAAAATACAAGGAAATGATACTACTTTTCATAATTTTCATAAGATAATACTTTAACAAAAAAAACTTCCAGATCTGGAAGGATATTCTTGTGATGGCAGAGGTTGTATATTAGAGCATGGACCAACATCTCTGCATGGAGATTGCACAAAGCTATGTTAATAAAATGTTTTAAGTTTGTGGAATGAACGTGTACCACATTTCTCAATTGATTTACTACTGATCAGATTTTCCTTTGCCAGTCCAAAGTGTCAGGGAACCACTTTGCAAAATTATTGTTTAACAATACTTGTTTGACCAAGTGTGTATAAAACTAACTGTTATGTTTCAATCATTTAAAGCAATAACAACAATTCAATAAATACTTAAATATAAGTTTATCTAAAATTTTACATATTATTAGTATGTCAGCCATCGTTTTGTCCCTTTAAACTCCTAAATTTAGGGAAGCAAATGTATCACTATCTTTTTGCTCTATTGGTCTTAATGAGATTAAAAAGCTACTAGACCCGTACAGTACATTTGTATATCAAGTTACATGTACGTCACGGACAGACTGGGCAGAATGTGCTTTTTAAGTGCATAAATACTGCAGCTCTATTCAATATTTATTTGTTTCGCTATTGTTATCTATTCGTTACTTACAATGTACAATGGTGTGGTTTGTGACAATGAAACTCGAGATTTTTGTATCATATTATATCATCTTAACATACTTTTTATTTTATGTAAGCCATTTATGTGTGCTGCATGTTATAAACCAAGTGCATTCTTTCATTGCTTCAATTTGGTTTAAATTCGCCTGCTATTTAACTCTTTGTGAATGCGTTGCATGTTACTCAATACTCTACTTATTTCCGGATAGTAACCCTATTTTCAGAAAATCTAGTAGCATAAAGCTGTTTGGACAAGTTCAGTTGTGATTTCTGAGTCGTATTAGAAGTGTTAAATGTCGTTCTAATGTATACTGTAACTATAACATGTATACAATATCATAAACATATGTTTCTATGTTGATGGAGATTGTTTTATTAACTTGTAGTGTCAATAGTTTCTTTGTTGTCAACCTGAAATCAGTCAATCTACAAAATGGCGACAAATTCTCAGTCTACATTTTATCAGCGTTCTAATGAATTGACAATTTATCAGCGTTCTAACCAAGTGAATGACTATATTTGTAATGCCTGTGAAGACCAGAAAAAGGTTGATACAAGTGCTGACTTCTATTGTGAAAAGTGTGATCGGTTTTATTGTGGAAACTGT
The DNA here is from genome assembly GCF_020536995.1 of Dreissena polymorpha. Taxonomy (NCBI): domain Eukaryota; kingdom Metazoa; phylum Mollusca; class Bivalvia; order Myida; family Dreissenidae; genus Dreissena; species Dreissena polymorpha. The sequence continues at coordinate 111,360,665 of NC_068361.1, forward strand.
AATATTGATCCACATGTTAAAGACTTGGCTAAACATACTGCATACGGAAGGGTGGATATTGATAAATGGCCAGTTTCAAAACAGATGATTGATTTTATACAAACTTGTGAAGTGCACACAAATTATAAACTTGACAAGTTCTGCAACCAACACAGACAACTGTGCTGCCCTGAGTGTGTATCCGTTCAGCACAGGTGTGTAAGACTAAAGTTGTTCATCAGTCCTTAAAAAAAATGTGTATACATGAGAATTATGTTGTGATTATAATAACATAGCAACATTCAATAATTCTTATTCTTATTGTACAGTTTTGGTCCGTGGTGTGAAGATGATTTACCAGTAAGAGTTTCTTCTCCATTCATCATTCAAACTTATAACATGTATGCCCCATATTGAAATTGAAATGGCTCCATAGGGGAAGTTGGTAATTTATTTTAGTTTTAAATTTGTCATAAGTACCTTTAAGCACTCTTAAATTATATATAAGCTATATAGACTCTCCATCGTGGTTCCGGCAGCATGTTTACATCAGAGTAATGTATACATTTCAACAGCATATAATTTGTTATTATAATTGTCAATGAATTCTTTAATGAAACTTATTTGATTTATTGGCAAATATTCCTTCTATTTTGGCAGCAACTTACATGTAACAGCAATTTTTTTCCTTCTTTATAAAGTACCGGAAAACGGCACTTTCCCAATAAGGTAAAAACTAAAAATTTCCCAATTACTGTCAAAAAAATCCAAATTGAAGGTTTCTAAAAAACAAATGTGCAGCTCTTAGAACCTAAGTAAACATAATATTAACAACTTGACAACATTTGGTTATCAATTTTTAAGTATTTGGGAGCAAAAAATCAAATACACCAATTTCCCTATATGAAGACTTCACGGCGCGAATGTTCCGAATTTCAGAGTTTTTTGCACACAATTTTCCAAATTTGGCTGGTACAGGTATTTTTCCCAATTGGGCAAAAAAATTCGCTGTACAATGTGTTTGTATTGTGTAATCATAAAACAAATCGTACTTAAAAAATTATACAAACTTGTTTTTGGTCATTAACGTCAATAGAATATACAAACTTGTTTTTGATCATTTATGTCAATAGAAATGGTGATGTCATTAATTAAGAGCATCAAAAGATATAACAAGATTTATCAATGATTTAACGCTCCTTAAGTTTTATTGAAAATTGTTGTCATGCAGTTTAAAAATCATGAGGAAGATAATATCTCCAATCTTAAGTTTATAAAGTGATTCATCATCTGAATCGACACTGTTCAAACACAAAATCATGCAATTGAGGAATTTCGATATTTGGAGATATAAACAAGGGAGTTATTTGCGATGTTTCAGTTGCTGAATATAAAGAACAAGAACAAATGTTAAAGCCAGATTTCTAGTTACTTTATAGTTTAGTTGTATATTCATTCTAAAGTGTAGGTTTTGTCTTTTGATGTTTGTCACAATATTTTATTTTATAGATTTAGTAAGTGTTACATATACATAATGCTAAAGCATTGACTCTTTTAGACATCTTGTACCTTTTCAAGTACACAATTTTAATGGTGAACAAACACAATTCTTTATCTTCTCATGAGTTACAGGATCATTTTGCATCATCCAGGGTCTGGGAAAGAAAACAAACATATTTGTATTTTTTAAGCTTCATCAAACTAAGATATTTTCACAAATGTCATATGAAAATAATTTGTACCTAGAAACTCCCTCCCTGCCTTGGAACAGAAAATTCCAGAATTTGATAACTCCCTGCAAATTACCGCCCCTGAATACTGGCACGTGCCACCATTAGGGTACTGAAGAACAAAACAAGGAAGCAAAGCAGTTTTATAGAATATTTTAATTTTGAAGATTTAAATAGTTATAGGTTATTAGATGTTTTACAGTACAATATGGAGATATATTTGGATGAGCACACAGTTTGACGTCATATTGGACGAGCCGTAAGGCGGGTCCAATATGACTTCGAACTGTGTGCGAGTCCAAATATATCAGTAAAGTAACATACAATAAGAATAAATATCATAGCATTATTAATTTGACAACTACTAAGTGAAAATACAATGTGAGATAAATATTAGAAATTATTAGATGTTCAGAGTTATGGCTATATAAAGTTTTGTAACAACTAACTTGTTACATTAACCCCCCTGTACCTTAAAGAAAAACTATAATTTTGAATTTTCAGGAGATCCTTCATATTATGGAATAATACACTTCCTCAAGTAATATTTGCTCACTGTACCACAATGGCCGTCTTCTCTACCAGTAAGGAACTAACAAGTCTTATAGTCATTATGGGTAGCTAATCCAATAGACTAAAGAAAAGTGTTGGTTGCGCAACCTAATAAAATAAAATAATTCCATTCTAATTTGCCATTGGTACCTATTTCATTCCATTTTCCCATTACTTCTGTGTATATTCCTTTCTCTTAATCCCACATCGAATTCTCCTTTTCCTTTTAAATTTAAACGTTAAATTCCTATCATAATACAACATGTAATATAAGAATAATTGTTAAATATACGTTCTTTAAGACAATGTGTACACAATAATGTTCACATTTCAACTGTAATTTCCCTTAATGATTTGAACAAATTATTATAATGCTAAATCAAACATTTGAACTAATGCCATCAATAGCAATTTAACACTTAACAATAATGGCTTCAGTTAAGTTAATTGTCTACCATATGAACCGATGCTTTACGTCTAGCACCGCCGTCCACGACACTCTCGTACATCTCCACTACAGCAACCGCCTGCGTAACAGACTGGCAACCCTCGCAATTATACACTTGAAATTAAGTTCTGGGTTGATGGATTTGTAGAATTGATTCAGAGCCAGCATCTCCTGCGCCTGGTTACCTAGTTCTGGGTACGCCTGTTGCGTCATGCACTTGAGATCGTCTGCCAGGTTTGCTGCCTATTCATCCTGAGATCGCTTACGGGATTCCAAACGGGAAATCCACATGGGTTGCTGTCGTGCTCTACCAAACCTTTGACCCAGATTATGTGTTAGGCCCAGGTACGAGTCCCGCAGTTCCCTGCTGAGCGTCACATAAAAGAATTGTGCCTGACCGCGTAGGCTGGCAGCAAGGGTTAAAACAAACCTCCCAATCACCATCGCCGTTGTATACTTCCGGCTTCATGGTCACTGTTGAACGCGGGCAAGCCGGTCGGCGACTAAACAGACGAGGGACGTCCCCACCGGACAGGATTGACCTCTCATCGTCAGATGACGATTTCGGTTGCTCTTGAATGTCGTCCCCTTGTCCACGATTCATTATGAAGACCTCTTCATTATCGGAATTAGCCATAATATTGTTATATTACAATTTGCTTATTAAAATTCTACACATAAATTGATAATCATTAATAAAGAATTATATTGTGTTGAGATCACCTTTTTTTCATAAATAATTTTTGAAATTCCATCAATTTATCACACTGTTTAACTTGATTATTTTTTTTTTAATCAGCAGAATCACACATGAACGCCATAAGTATGGTTTATAGTATCAATGGTAAACTTTTAATTCTGAATAACACTCAGGTAGGTAAGCCATATCTCTAAAAAAAATATTATATTCTTATTTTATTACGTATTCTTAATTTCTGTCACACGCAAATACGGTAACGTTTGATAATAATATTTGCACTTTTTATTAAATTGCGTCGATTATCCTTTTAATACCGCTTCTCGATTAGGCTTTGGCCGAAATAACTGTATTTCAATGTTTATTTTCATACTGAATGGTTTCCCACGTAAAGCTATTTTTAGACACACATGACAGAAATAGCTCTCGTTGACGTCTGCAGGCGAAGGTAAGTTGTCTCGTTGATTTACAACGTAATTTTTCAGACGGATATCCCACTTCTGTCGCACCACTTGTAAGACTTATCAGGATGGCGAGTTGTTTTTTCCGTGTAGGGATTATAATAATAAACGTAAGACGGTTCACAATAATGTTACTATATTTCTTCTTGTTCGATCACCAGACAAAACATCTATAACGTACAAATATATATAAGGTTCACTCTTTCTTTTAGTTGTGTTATGGTTACTTTTTGTTTCTTATGTTAAGTTTGAGGTTCTTATTTATACTAGATGTTGACGATTCAGAGTTGGAAATTTGAATGAATCTGCCTTCTGAAACTCCTTCTTTTATAGACAGTATCAGCCAATCAGGAAGCAGGTTATGAAATCCAGACCAATGAAAACAATCATTACAAAGTGACATTGGCGTTCTAAAATGAATGATTCCGAGAAAATTTAGCTTCTGATGCAAAACTACAATTATTTACAATTATATTGTGGCGTTTACTTGATATTTTAGAAAGAACAATATTTTATGAATAAAATGACACCACATAAAAAAAATTATGGTTTCAATAGACAAAAATGTGATATCAAACGCCGGTTTCCAAAATAGACATTGACTGCTTCCAAACAAGATGGTAGATGAGAATTACAATTGACAAGTAAGTTGATTTTGATAACATGAGAAAACTGCATTAAATGCATTTACCAAATACAACCCCATTTAGCCATCAGGTTAAAACAATGACATATTAAATAAATAAAAGGGTGGCCTTTTTCGACGTTTGCTTATATAGCTCATAAAGCCAAATTGCATTAACAACATATTAATAAATACATTTGCCACAGTAATGAATCACAGTGTTACAATATTGTTTAGTGACATAACAGTTATATAAATATATTAAATATATTCATTGATGATTTTTACCTAAGCAACATACAATAAGAATAAATATCATAGCATTATTAATTTGACAACTACTAAGTGAAAATACAATATGGCTATATAAAGTTTTGTAACAACTAACTTGTTACAGCACATTTTGGCAAATTGCAGGTTACAGCAATTTATCTATAAATATATCAGCTATTTAGTGCCACTCAGAAAATTCATTAATTGAAAGCCACTGTTTTGTGATACTTAGTATTAACATTGAACATATATCATACATACAGGGGTTTTCCTGCTATTTAACCCCTTCCCTCTCAGAGGCAAAGTGAAAATGGCTATGTGCAAACAGCATAAGACCACTATACCAACTGTCAGATTTACTGAATGAACAAGGTGCATCAGAGTAAACAACAATTCTATCCTTGATAAAGTCATAAAGTCATAGATTTAGTTTAAAAAAGTTATGAAATTAAAGCAATTTATAAGACATTATTCTGTAAGTATTTAATAATTATATATGTTATTACGCTTAGTTATAGACAAGGAGCTTTTGTTTTACATTGTGTGCGATGGACTGGGTGGGGTAACAACCTAGCAATACTACCAACCGACAAACCACATCAAAAGTGGTGATCTGACAATAGGGGTCACTCGTCAACAACGCTCTATTTGGCCATTTCCCTTGACTGACCGCTGTTCTCAGTTATAACTGTAATCAGACTTTCCTGTGCCAGCAAAAAGTGTCAGGGGATCACTCTGAAAAATTACTGTATAACAATACTGTCTTTGTTTTAATGAGTCTTTATGCAATTAAGTTATTTTTCAATCATTTTAAGCTATAAAAAGCAAAAATTCTATAAATACTTGAACAAAGGCTTAATTATCTAAAAGCTAGTTTACATACATGTAGTATGTCAGCCAACGTTTGCCCCTTTAAACTTCTAAATTTAGAGGAGCAAATGTATGATTATCTTTTAACTCAATTGGTCTTAATGAGATTAAAAAGCTTCTAGACCCCAGCTATATCAACTTACATGTACATCTCTGAGAGAGGGCAGAATGTGCTTTTTAAGTGCATAAATACTGCAGCTCTATTCAATAGTTATTTGTTTTATTTGTTTCCCTATCTTAATCTATTCTTTACTTAAAATGATGTGTTTTGTGATAATGACACTCCTTTTGTATCGAAATGTTTCAACATAACAAACTACTTATTTTCCATGAGGAATTTATGTGTAAATTGCATGTTATAAACCAACTGCATTCTTTCAGTACTTCAATTTGGTTTAAATTCGCCTGCTATTTGACTTTCTGTGAATGCGTTGCATGTAACCCAATAGTTATTTCCAGATATAGGAACGCTGTTTTCAGAAAATATAGTAGCATAAAGCTGTTTCGACTTTATTGTACAAGTTCAGTTGTGATTTTTGAGTCATATTAGAAGTGTTAAATGTCATTCTAACGTATACTGTTTCTTTAACGTGTATACAATATCATAAACATAATAAATTGTGTTTCTATGTTGATGGAGATTGTTTTATTCACTTGAAGTGTCAACAGTTTCTTTGTTGTCAACCTGAAAACAGTTTTCTACATAATGGCAAAAATTTCTCAATCTACATTTAACCAGTGTTCTAATGAAGTGATAATTTATCAGCGTTCTAATGAAGCGACAATTTATCAGCATTTTAATGAAGTGAAGGACTATATTTGTAATGCCTGTGAAGTCCAGGATAATGTTGAGACAAGTGCCGATTTCTATTGTAAACAGTGTGAATGGTTTTATTGTGGAAACTGTATTGATTCACATGGTAAAGCATTGGCTAAACATGCTGCATATGGAAGGAAACATTTAGATAAATGGCCAGTTTCAAGAAGCATGATTGATTATCTACAATTTTGTAAAGTTCATAACAATTATAAACTTGACAAGTACTGCAAGCTTCACAGAGAGCTGTGTTGCTGCGAGTGTGTATCCATTCAACACAGGTGTGTTAGACTTCAGTTGGTCATCTGCCCCTAAAAAAGCATATGACATCGTATACTTTAGAATTATGTTGTGATTGTAATAACTTAGCAGCATTCAATGATTATTATAGCACAAATAAGTTTTGGTCTGTAATGAGAGGACAATTGACCTGTAATACTTTCTTCAACATTTATGATTTTAACTTATAACTTGTATACTCCATATTGGAATGACACCAAAGTTTGGCAACTTTAACTTTAAATTTGTCATAAATGAGTATCTTCAAGCACGCTAAAATAATATATATAAGCTATATAGACTCTCCATTGCTGTTCCCCAAGAGTAGCAACCACCGCACCTACCTAATTCAGGGGAGATAAGTTTTTTGTATATTCACGAAAACAGACCCCACTGTAGGTTGCAAAATACGCGTCATTTACTCGTTGAAAACGTATTTTTAGCAAATAAAAAGTACATGAATTTAATAGAACGATGAACAAACTTGAAGAATTTGACCAACATATTTCGCGATTGCGTTGATTTCTTTGCCGATTTTTTATGGTAAGTTTTCATTTTAAATTATTTATTTGTTATATTACGAATTCTAAGTATATAATGGTTTTATTTTAGAAGAAAAATGTATTCTTTACATAATAAAAAATAAAATCTGAAATATTTTGCGCGTATATGTTAAGTTTGTTATTTTATAATTACCTGGTAAAATACAACAAGGGAGGTAACTGTTACATTGTAAATAAACAACAACAGCAACTTGACTGTAACACTTGAGAAGTTTATTGGTTTGTTTTATAATATAATTTTAATACTTACACTTGTGTATGTTTTTTTATTTGTTTGAACCCATTGAACTTGTTTTTGTGTAAACATTAAGGATAACAATCGAATATAACTGTTTTAATTATGAAACAAAATTTTACGATTTATACCAAACTTCATTCGTACCAAATTTCATTTATTTTACATAAGTATTAATGCCCCCCTTCGAAGAAGAGGGGGTATATTGCTTTGCTCAATTCGGTCTGTCGGTCGGTCTGTCGGTCTGGCAGTCGGTCGGTCTGTCGGTCCGTCCACCAGGTGGTTGTCAGACGATAACTCAAGAACGCTTGGGCCTAGGATCATGAAACTCTAAGGTACATTGATCATGACTCGCAGATGACCCCTATTGATTTTCAGGTCACTAGATCAAAGGTCAAGGTCACAGTGACCCAAAATAGTAAAATGGTTTCCGGATGATAACTTAAGAATGCTTAAGCCTAGGATCATGAAACTTGATAGGTAGATTGATCAGGACTCGCAGATGACCCCTATTGATTTTGAGGTCACTAGGTCAAAGGTCAAGGTCAAAGTGACCCGAAATAGTAAAATGGTTTCCGGATGATAACTCAAGAACGCTTAGGCCTCTAGGATCATGAAACTTGATAGGTAGATTGATCAGGACTCGCAGATGACCCCTATTGATTTTCAGGTCACTAGGTCAAAGGTCAAGGTCACGATGACCCGAAGTAGTAAAATGGTTTCCGGATGATAACTGAAGAACGCTTATTCCTAGGATCATGAAACTTGATAGGTAGAATGATCATGACTCGCAGATGACCCCTATTGATTTTCAGGTCACTAGGTCAAAGGTCAAGGTCACCGTGACCCGAAATAGTAAAATGGTGTCCGGATGATAACTCAAGAATGCTTATGGCTAGAATCATGAAACTTCATAGGTACATTGATCATGACTGGCAGATGACCCCTATTGATATTCAGGTCACTAGGTCAAAGGTCAAGGTCACAGTGACAAAAAACATATTCACACAATGGCTCTCACTACAACGGAGAGCCCATATGGGGGGCATGCATGTTTAACAAACAGCCCTTGTTGAAAATAACATTGATACAGATAGTGGTACCTATTGATTGAAATTTTGTATATTATATAGATTACACAGTCACTAATGACTATGTGCTATGTTTTAAAAGCAATACAATTTATGTAATATATATTTTTGGAAGGTATAATTATTTTATATTCTTTAAAAGATATAAGATTATTAATTTAATTAAATGAGCAAATAAGATATTGATTTTATCATAACATTAATACATAAATATGGCATTTGTTAGATGAAAGGAAATTATTTAACCCATTGACTTGTTTATGTTTGACATGAAACAATAACTTGTTTGTATATTGAATAAAATATCATTCACATTTTAATACTGTTTAAAGTAACTATATACAATGTACAACTAATAACTATAAATAAATACATGTGCTTTAATACATTTATTACAATGTTATAATACTTTTTTAAAATAAAGATTTCAGATTCGGACGAAACTTTGCCGCCATCTGACAAAGAAACACAGCCACCTCTGGAGGAATGTGGTCAGGAAGTTGAATGGTCCCAGTCACCATAAGGATATTTTGTAAGTCATGGTGAAGGTAAACATGTTAAAAAGTGTCAAGTGATTTTTAACAGGACTACGTGTTTATGCCCCCGAAGGTGGGCATCTAGTGATTGCATTTCCGTCTGTATGTCCGTCTGTCCGTCATACTTTTTCAAATGTCTGTCCTTTGAGGTTATATTTTACTTTTTACATAGAATGTCAATGGAAGGAGTAGCAGATTGTAAGCCATCATCCATGTTATAAGACTACATCAATGTTCACTTCATTTTCATCAACACACAGCAATAACATCAGTATTTTGGACTCATTGGAGCAATTAAGCACTGAAATGGATATACATTTTTCACATTCACATGATATAAATGCCTTTTTCATTCTTTCTTACTATCATCAACAAACATTAAACTAACAGTTCAATTTGTTAAATAATGCAAAATAAGGTTATGGTTGTTTTTCAATGACATTGTTTGCAAATACATGTATTTGGTAATCATATAGTATTGCTTATACATATTTCATCTCTATCATTATCCCCACGTTTTTCGGAGAAAAAGTGGGGATATTGTGGTGATTTGCATCTGTCCGTCCGTCCTGGCCACCTGCTCCTCGAACACTATTAGCACTAGAACCTTGAAACTGGCATACATGGTAGCTATGAGCATATGACGGTGACAGTGACGGAATTATGATCTGACCCCTGGGTCAAAAGTTATGGGGGTTGGGGCGGGGCCGGGGCAGAGATTTTCACTCATTTTTTATGTTATTTTACATTAACTTCTTCATTTCTGCACCGATTTACGTCAAATTGATACTGAGCCTCTCTTATGACAATACGGTCAATCTCAACTATGCATGGCCCCATTACCAACCCTGCTGGGGCGCCCCGCCAACATAGGTCACGCCAAAACAAAATTGCCTTTTACTATAATTTCTTCATTTCTTCACCGATTCACTTCAAATTGATACTGAATCTCTCTTATGACAATATGGTCAATCTCAGCTATGCATGGCCCCATTACCAACCCTGGGGCGCCCCGCCCACATAGGCCACGCCCACCCAAAATTGCCTTTTACTATAAGTTCTTCATTTCTACACTGATTCACTTCAAATTGATACTGAACCTCTCTTATGACAATACGGTTAATCTCAACTATGCATGGCCCCATTACCAACCCTGGGGCGCCCCACCCACATAGGCCACGCCCACCCAAATTTGCCTTTTACTATAATATTCTTATTTCTGCACCGATTAACTTCAAATTGATACTGAACCTCTCTTATTACAATACAGTCAATCTCAACTATGCATGGCCCAATTACCAACCCTGTGGCGCCCCGCCCACATAGGCCACGCCCACCCAAAATTGCCTTTTACTATAATTTCTTCATTTCTACACCGATTCACTTCCAATTGATACTGAACTTCTTTTATGACAATACGGTCAATCTCAACTATGCATGACCCCATTACAAACCCTGGGGCGCCCCTGGGTCAAACATGCGGCGTAGGGATACCTGTCGGCCTCTGCCGCGCCATTTCTAGTTGCATTTAAATTGTATTTAAATGAATCGAAACTTATTAAATGTTTATTTCATTTTCAATATTTGTCATCATAATTAATGCAGCAGTACTGTGGGATAAAGTAAAACCATGTATTATTTAATTTTTATCTCTATTTCAGGATTATTATTTTTATATTCCATCCTATGGTGACCGGAGACTAAGAAAACAGTGTAGACAAATGAGGTATTATTGATATATTTAGTGTATATTATTTACATTAGTATTTTCACAGTTCCAATTTTCGAGTTATGTACGCAATGTTATTATTTAATCTTTTTTTATATGAGCCTCAATCTGGGAAAATGAGCTTTATGCATAAAGTGTCCCCTCAGATTAGCCTGTGGAGTCCGCAAAGGCTCATCAGGCACGACTATTTTTATCAAAACTGGATTTTTGTTAAGGGGAGAGATCTTTAAACGAAAAATACAATAAAAGCGGAAAGCGTCTTCCCTGATTAGCATGTGCTATTTATTGTACATATATAACCATTTGAAAAAATGGTTTGTCATAAAATGTCATATAAATGAACTTTCATGTCATGAAATTACATTGTGCAGATATAATAAATTAAGTACTCATAACACAGTTATGCACTTTAAATTATTATATTATTACATTATATTTTCTTAATAAGGTTTTATTTTTGGCAAAAATACACAGTTTTTTTCATTATTATCATTAAAAAATGTGCATTTCAATTCATTACAGCGTGCAATCCAGGAGGGGGAAGTTCTAAATAACTCGTATACATCTCTGTTGCAGTCAACCGGGTTTCCTTTTCTTTGTGAAATGTTTAATATATGTAAAATATGTTAATGCAATCTTTAATTTTGTCATATAAACAAATATATAGTACTTTTTAATGTGGGGTTAGATTTTCTTTCAAAAATGTATATCCATTTATTACCTCCCCTGAATTTTGCAATTTTTATTCTATATTAAAACATTTACTGTTTTACATATAGGTTGCAAAGTGTATATTTTCTGATTAGTATTCACTAATTATTTAAGAAAATGTATAATTTGCAATTGATTATGGTGACATTAAAAATATGTGGTGGTTGCTACCAAGAGTGTTCACCACAGAGTAATGTATTCATTTGAACAGCATATAATTTATTATTATGCTCCCTCAACATTTTTGGTGGGAGCATATACAAAAATGTAGATGCCACTTCGTCTGTCCCTGCATGTTTCCGTGTGTGTGTCCCTCCGTCCGTGCACAATTCTTGTCTGGGCTATTTCTCAGCAATTAATGCTCGGGTTTCAATTAAACTTTATGGCAAGCTTCACTACCAAGAGGAGATGTGCATATTATCAGCCGGTTTGGGTCGGATGATTTTTCACAGAGGTATAGCCCTTTGAAATTTTCCATTAACTGTACATATAGTGCAAGTCTTGTCAGGGCTATTTCTCAGCAACTAATGACTGGAATTAAATGAAACTCTATGGGAAGCTTCAGTGCAATTCTTGTCCGGGCTATTTCTTAGCAACTAATGACTGGTATTCAATGAAACTTTATGGCAAGATTCACTACTAAGAGGATATGTGCATATTATTAGCTAGTTATGGTCCAATGATTTTTAACAGAGTTATGACCCCTTGAAATTTTCCATTAACTGTACATATAGTGCAATTCTTGTACGGGCAATTTCTCAGCAACTAATGACTGGAATTCAATGAAACTTTATGGGAAGCTTCAATACCAAGAGGAGATGTGCATATTATCAGCCGGTTCTGGTCGGATGATTTTTCACATACTTAATGGCCCTTTGAAATTTTCCATTCTACATATAATGCAATTCTTTTCCGAGCTATTTCTCAGCAACTTATGATAGGAATTCAATGAAACTTTATAGGAAGCTTCACTACCAACAGGAGATGTGCATATTATCAGCTGGTTATGGTCTGGTGATTTTTCACAGAGTTATGAACCTTTGAAATTTTCCATTAACTTTACATAAAGAGCAATTCTTGTCCGGGCTATTTCTCAGCAAGTAATTACCGAAATTCAATGAAACTTTATGGGAAGCTTCACTACCAAACGGAGATGTGCATATTATCAGCCAGTTCTGGTCGGATGATTTTTCACAGAGTTATGGCCCTCTGAAATTTTCCATTAAGGTAGCGGGCCCCTAATGGGCACACATCCAAATATAATATAACTAATTATTTTCTTAATTAGCATCATTTCACTGAACTACGTGCAAATTTGAAGGTAGGTTTCCATGCTTTAAAAAAATATATAACGATTTTTTCAATACCACCCCCACGCTTGGCTTTTGTCCAGTTTATTTTCACCCCTGGGGTATATACATGTTCAATAATTCATTCAAATTTCCAAATATGGGCATGCAGTTGGTGTGTACAGATGCAGTAAAGGTGATTACATTTTAAACAAGATGAAATAAGTATTCTTTTACAGACATTAATTTTTTACAATTGTTTATCTATGGAAGAGCGCCTTGAAATGTAAGTGATTTCAGCCAAGTAAAAATTAGGTCGGTTAAAAATAAAGTGTCATAAAATTCAAAATAGTATCATTTAAGTTATATCTTAAACTCAGTTTTTATAGAAACACTATATACATAAAAAATGCCAAGAAAAAGACAGATTTACTGTTTACTTTTTTAAATAAAAATAAAAGTGCAACATGCATCATTCGTTTTTTTCAGCAGTAAATCACCCAATTTAGCCATAATGTTGTTTTAATTTTAAAAATAGAAGGATCTGCATAGAAATTTCAACATATTTAACAATATACATAGCTTATATGCTATATTAAATCAAATTACGTTAGAAAAGAAAGAAAACGCGTAGCAAAAAGTATGCGTTGTCTGCAGGATTTGAACCTGCGCGGTATAAGATCCCAAAAGTATTCCAGTCCATAGCCTTAACTACTCAGCCACGACAACATCACACTTGTGCCAGCTTAAATTAGATATTGATAAGTAATGAGGTTAAATAGGATCGTCAATCTTTTAAAAAATCGTGAAGTCGTATTTTTCAGACGATATTTGGATCAAAGTCAATATTTATTGTGAAAATAATGTATTCTTAAGGAATTACGTAAACATATATCAAAATTCGAAGTTTGAAAATAATGCATCACTCGAAAATAACCAATTATTAAAGATTGGCAATGATCGTAAAATAAATCGCGGGAAATCATTTGGGGTGCGCTACCTTAACTGTACATATAGTGCAATTCTTGTCCGGGCTATTTCTCAGCAACTAATGACTGGAATCCAATGAAACGTTATGGGAAGCTTCACTACCAAGAGGAGATGTGCATATTATCAGCCGGTTCTCGTAGGATGATTTTTCACAGAGTTATGGCCCTTTGAAATTTTCTATAAACTGTACATATAGTGCAATTCTTGTCCAGGTTATTTCTCCCCAACAACTGACTGGAATTCAATGAAGCTTAATGGGAAGCTTTACTACCTTGAGGAGATGTGCATGTTATTTGAGGTTTCTGGTTAGATGATTTATTCAGAGAGTTATGGCCCTTTGAATTTTTTATGTTGCTAAACCATCCATCGTATTATTTTGTCCATAGTTATGCCCCTCAAGACGTTTCCTTTTATCTGAATATATAGTGCAATATTGTGACAAAAACAACTTTTGGGGAGCATCACCCGTCTCTGACGGTTTCTTGTTATACATGTAATTGAATTCTTTAATGAATCTTTTTTTTATTGTCAAATATTCCTTCTTGTTTGATCGACCAATGCCAGCAACTTAGATACAAGATGTATGTTTGTATTGTGTTATCATAGAACAAATCATACATTTGTGTACTTAAAATTACATGTATAAGAACTGGGTGCTTTATAGATCAATAGAAATGGTAATGGAATTGTTTAAGTGCAACAAAGTATATATTAAGTCAAACTGCACTCAACTCTGTCTGAGCAAGATTTATCAATGATTAACGCTCCTTAAGTTTTATGGAAAATTGTTGTTAGTTTAAAAATCATTAGGAAGCTAATATCTGGGATCTTAGGTGTATAAAGTTATTCATTACAGTATTGAAGTACACAACAAGCATGCAAAGCTATTTTATCAGTTCATTAATTTTGATTATTAATTAGTTTCTGTTATTGATCCATGGCAATCTGATCATCAAATAATACTTTCTTTTTTTTTTGGTGATAAATAAAATAAAGGTTCATCTGCATTCTTTGAATAGTAATGAAACTCGGCATGAAAAATGTCTTGTTTTTCATTTTACATGTTATTTAAAGGTGACATGTGATAACTTAATAATGGCATCTACACATCTGCAGACGCCTTTTAATACAAACTTGGGACATCACCTCTCATTGGGCATTGTGTTTGTGCCACTATCACAGATTTTTTTTCTAGACAATTATCTTGCTAAATTTGATAATCAGTAAAAATGAACAATAACATCGTGTTTTTATTTTTTGTTTTATAAATGAAAGCTTAATTACAAATAAAGACATGGTTGGGAAATGTAGTTTAGAGAACATTATGGGAGCTTTTCAAGTTTATTAAAGGCTCCAGTTTTTTCTTGTTGAACATTGTATTGTAATTTGTAAATTTAGATTTCATGAAGAAATCAGTTTAGTAAATATTGAGAGCACAAACATGTTTATTTCAGGCTAAAGATATTACCTGTAAAACTGTATTATATGTTTATTATGCCCCCCTTCGAAGAAGAGGGGGTATATTGCTTTGCTCATGTCGGTCGGTTGGTCGGTCGGTCGGTCGGTCGGTCGGTCGGTCGGTCGGTCGGTCGGTCGGTAGGTCAGTCGGTCGGTCCGTCCACCAGGTGGTTGTCGTATGATAACTCAAGAACGCTTGGGGCTAGGATCATGAAAGTTCATAGGTACATTGATCATGACTCGCAGATGACCCCTATTGATTTTGAGGTCACTAGGTCAAAGGTCAAGGTCACGGTGACCCGAAATAGTAAAATGGTTTCCGGATGATAACTCAAGAACGCATACGCTTAGGATCATGAAACTTCATGGGTAGATTGATCATGACTCGCAGATGACCCCTATTGATTTTAAGGTCACTAGGTCAAAGGTCAAGGTCACGGTGACCCGAAATAGTAAAATGGTTTCCGGATGATAACTCAAGAACGCATACGCCTAGGATCATGAAACTTCATGGGTAGATTGATCATGACTCGCAGATGACCCCTATAAATTTTGAGGTCACTAGGTCAAACGTCAAGGTCACTGTGACCCGAAATAGTAAAATGGTTTCCGGATGATTACTCAAGAACGCATACGCCTAGGATCATGAAACTTCATGGGTAGATTGATCATGACTCGCAGATGACCCCTATCAATTTTTAGGTCACTAGAACAAAGGTCAAGGTCACGGTGACCCGAAATAGTAAAATGGTTTCCGGATGATAACTCAAGAACGCATACGCCTAGGATCATGAAACTTCATAGGTAGATTGATCATAACTTGCAGATGACCCCTATTGATTTTGAGGTCACAAGTACAAAGGTCAAGGTCACAGTGACCCGAAATAGTAAAATGATTTTCGGATGATAACTCAAGAACGCTTTTGCCTAGAATCATGACACTTCATAGGTACATTGATTGTGACTCGCAGATGACCCCTATTGATTTTCAGGTCACTAGGTCAAAGGTCAAGGTCACAGTGACAAAAATAGTGCTCACACAATGGCTGCCACTACAAGGGACAGCCCATATGGGGGGCATGCATGTTTTACAAACAGCCCTTGTTTTAAAATAGAGTTATAGGCAAAAGCTGGTACATGTATGTACTTTTCAATTTAAAAAAAGTCTGCCATGTACTGGTCAGGTACTTGCTCTTTTTCATTTCCAGTTTGAGATTTTTTGTATTTGATTTAGTGCAATAAAAAAAGATATTAATTAAAAAAAACTTAAGTTTAAGATTTAACTAGATACATACCTATAATACAAAAATATTGGCTCTACCTGAAATCTTACAGAAGTTTGCTAATAAATATGTTTGGACCAGTTTAAGTTAAAATCTAAAACTTTATTTCATCTATACATTTTTTTGATTACATATAAAATGACATTTTGAAAGGGAAATATATAGAATGAAATGTTTAGGCAAACAAAGATATGTACTATTCAATAAAAACAGTCTTGAATCTTACAATATTTCTTATCAAGTATCTCCAGAACTACACTGTAACTCCAATATAACGGGCTTCGTTATAACACTGAATCCAATATAAAGCGGGGGGTGCTTGGATCCCATTTTTTCTCCAACCTTCCATTTGATTTCTGATTCAAATCCATATTATGCAACTTCATGTATTTTCAGACAATTCAAAGATGGCGGCAGTCACATGTTGATTGCTTTATTCAACCGTCGGTTGAACCGATTTAAATCGCCTCAAGGTTAAACAACACCGACAGCTAATTTGTGTTAATCTGTTGTGTAATGTCAATAAAGGTGTGAAAAACTCGCGTGTCAGTGTTTATTAGCTCATCTATTTTTTGAAAAAAAATTATGAGCTATTGTCATCACCTTGGCGTCGGCGTCGGCGTTGGCGTCGGCGTCCGGTTAAGTTTTGCGTTTAGGTCCACTTTTCTCAGAAAGTATCAATGCTATTGCATTCAAACTTGGTACACTTACTAACTATCATGAGGGGACTGGGCAGGCAAAGTAAGATAACTCTGGTGTGCATTTTGACAGAATTATGTGCCCTTTTTATTCTTAGAAAATTGAAAATTTTGGTTAAGTTTTGCGTTTAGGTCCACTTTTCTCAGAAAGTATCAATGCTATGGCATTCAAACTTGGTACACTTACTTACTATCATGAGGGGACTGGGCAGGCAAAGTTAGATAACTCTGGCGTGCATTTTGACAGAATTATGTGCCCTTTTTATACTTAGAAAATTGAAAATTTGGTTAAGTTTTGTGTTTAGGTCCACTTTATTCCTACAGTATCAAAGCTATTGCTTTCATACTTGGTACACTCGCAAACTATCATAAGGGTACAGTAAAAGGACAAGTTGCATAACTCTGGTTGTCATTTTTACGGGATTATGGCCTTTTTTTTACTTAGTAACTTTGAATATATGGTTTAATTTTGTGTTTCGATCCACTTTACTTCTTAAGTATCAAGGCTATTGCTTTCAAACTTCAAATACTTTCATGCTATCATGAGGTTACTGTACCTGGCAAGTTGAATTTTACCTTGACCTTTGAATGACCTTGACTCTCAAGGTCAAATTATTAAATTTTGCTAAAATTGCCTTAACTTCTTTATTTATGATTATATTTGATTGATACTTTGTCAAAACTACTCTTACCTGACATACCACAATAGACTCCACCCAAACCATCCCCTGTGCCCTCCCCCCCCCCCCTCCCCTCCCCCTCCCACCCCCCTATTTTTTTTTTTTTTTTTTTTTAAGATCATCTCACATATGACCACCACACCCTCACACTATACCCCCTCCCACCCCCCAAATTTATTTTTTGAAACGGTTAAAAAACACAAATATTTATTTTATGTTTGAAAAACCGTCCAACCATCGCACCCAAGAATCGCCCCCCCCCCACCCCCCCCCCCTCCCCCCACCCGAATCCCCCCCCCCTATTTTTTTTTTTTTTTTAAGATAATCTCACAAATTACCACCACACCCTCACACCATACCCCCACCCCCCCCCCCAATTTTTTTTTTTTTTTAACGGTTATAAAACACAAATATTTTTTTTTTTTTGAAATACCGTCCAACCATCGCACCCAAGAATCACTCCCCCCACCCCCCCCCCCCACCCCCCCCCACCCCCCCACCCCCCGATTTTTATTTTTTTTTTCGTTTTTTTTTCCGCATTTTTGGAAGATAATGTAATAAATGTCCACACCCCCACACTATACAGCCCTCTTCACTCTACCCCTCCCTCCTTTGTGATTGAAAATGAGAGTCCCTTCACCTTTAAAAAGAAAACAGATGAGCGGTCTGCACCCGCAAGGCGGTGCTCTTGTTACATGTATTCCTCATCAGAGCGGTTCAGTGCGATAATTTCCATAAGTTAAGTGCAAGCCGGATAGTTATACAATTAAAGTAATTCAAAACATTTGAAACATTCTTACTTTTATATGGTTGTAGTTTGACTATATTAAATGAGCGGCTGTGAAATATACTGCCCACTGTATAAAACAACTTTTTCTGTCATTTCATTATCATTCTAGTATTATGTCATTTAATCTTTAAGTTCGTGTTTAAGAAATTAAATAATGCAGACGATTTATTTACATGCGAACGCAGTGTACCGGTAATTGTTAACAGAGTTTCACTTTCATTTTCGCGCAGTATCAGAAAGTCCCCGGGAAACACGTTTTTTGCATGCGTATGACGCAATACAACAATTTTTTGTCCAGGAGTCGTATTGCATTCAATCTAAATTTAAAGTCGCTCGTCCAATGAAAGCTCTGCCCCATAATGCACTGTACTCTTAACACTTCTGAAAATGGCATATATGCGAATGGTTGTGTTTACGAATTTCTTAAACATATATCGTCATTAATGTTCAAGATTATAATTTTTTAAGTGATGTTGCAATTTTATTGGATTATCGGATAAATGTGCACATAAGAAAAGCGGTATGTATACTGTTATCGATACGATTCAGTTTATATGCATGTATTTGCGTCAACACAGCATGGCAATATACATGACCTATATTATAGGCTATTCTATACCTGTTTTTTTTTATAGCGCCCTGCAGTAAATGAGCTCTAAACTTATAACGCGGATCCGTTATAACGCTGTTTTGCGGCTTGGACCCCATTGACCGCGCTAAATTGGAGTTACAGTGTATATAAGTACAGAATTTATAAAGAAATAATACAGGTTTAAACAAAGGCAGATACCTCCTTTTTCAATAAAATTGTCTATCTCAGCCTTAAATCTTTCACAGTGTCCCAATTAATATCTCTGGCACAATTTACGCTAAAACCACAAAGTTAACTTCAGACTTAAGATATTGATATAACCTTTCATAATTATCCTTGAATAATTACATTCCGTTAAAAAGAAAGAGTAAGTTTCAGACAAATGCATTACTGAAAGGTGTTCTAAAAAAAACTAACACAGCTCTAACCAAAAGGTGACTTGTCAATGAATATTATATAATAACACAGACATAATTATATTTGATTAATCTATGGTGTATATTTCTTACTAACTTCTATCGATTAACCATGTGATACATATCAAAACTTTGTTTCATGTTTCTCTGTCTTGTTTTCAATCCCACTTTAAAATTCATAAAATACTGTTTATTGGAAAGTAGCAGGTGAACACTAGGATTACACTGTAATCTGCCAAATTTGTCAGTACCATAATGGCAACGGGTCAAGTGATAGCCAATATGGCCGTGGTCAATTTATCGATTATGGGATTGTCTATAGCGTGTGGGATGGGTGGAGCCAAGGTAACTATTGCTAAAACTAGCAAAATTAATTTCAACTGAATTTCTCGATAACAAATTGAATAATTTTAATAATATTAAAAAAAAACACACACACTCATATCCAGGTATAGCCCTGTGGATTCACATGGGATGGTTGGGGTCGAGGTCATGTATGGTAAATATAGGAACATTGTTTATGTGGAATTATTCAAAAAATGATCATATGATATGTAATACAATATGTTAATTCCATACATCAAGACCTCGCCTGAGTTGTTTCTGACAATAATGGCTGAGGTCAAAGTATTAAGGTCAGTAAAACTTGAAAAAAGGGATCAGCTTAGTTTCTCAAAAAACAGATTGTGGTATTGTCATGCAACTACACATATAAATGTTTTTCATCAAAACTTCATTTGAGATCTTAAATTGGTTCAAGGTCTTTGTAACTATATACACTGCAACGCTAATATATTGTGGACCAGTATATCGCGTTGTCCAATATATCGCGCTTTGGCTATGGATTCCAAAATTCCAACAAGCATGATCACTAAATGACATGTTTTAATCTAAGAATTCGCTAACTTAAGCAAAAAACTGGTTCTACCTAGTATTAACACCCTATATTTCGCGGCTTACTATGGCACGCAATGAAGCGTGAAAAACAGTCGATAAGTGACAGAGTTGTTTGCACTCGGACGGGGTTGTTTTTAACGCTTAAGAAATGAGCAATTCGTGTCACTGCATAGGTAATAATGGCAGTTTACTGGTATATAAAGCGTTAAATTTTGTAACTGGTCATTCTGTCTCTGTACATGAAATAAATCGCAAATATGGCTACGAGCAATAGTGTCACACGCAAACGTAAACAGTTCTCGATTGTTGAGAAGATCGAGATTATAGACAAGATAAAGGTTGGTCAATCCCGTACATTGGTAATTAAGGAATTTGGTGTCCCCGAAGGTACGCTAAGAGGGTGGCTAAAAGATAAAGAAAAGCTACGAACAGCAATATCGGAAATGGACACCCCAGACCAGAAACACAAACGGTTTAAGGGTGCTAATGATTCTGAACTCGATAAGGCAGTAATAACCTGGTTCACACAGGCGCGTACCGAAGGTATGCCCATATCTGGCCCCAATATACAACGCCAGGCCCTAAAATTCAACAAAATGTTACACCCTGAAAACAACTCGTTCGAGGGCAGCACCGGATGGTTGCGCAACTTCAAACACCGCCATGGTATAAAGCAAGTAATTATCCGGGGTGAGGAGCGTTCTGCGGACACTGAAGCGTACCCGGAAGAGCTCCGAAAAATGATTGAAGATCAAGGTTACGTTGCGTCGCAGGTATATAACTGCGACGAAACGGGACTTTACTACAAAATGCTACCCGACAAAAGCCTTGCACAGTCGAGTGACAAAAAAACACTCTGCTTCAAGCAAAGCAAAAACAGACTCACCGCTCTGCTATGCTGCAACGCGTCGGGTACCCACAAGCTCCAGCCCCTGATCATCGGGAAGTACGAAAAACCGCGTTGCTTCCACTATGTCAATCTTAAAACGCTACCAGTCCACTACGACTTCTCGAGTAACGCGTGGATGACGGGGGCAATATTTGAAGACTGGTTCCACAAGAAGTTTGTGCCTGAAGTGAGGAAGTATCTTCGTCAGAAGAAACTCCCACTGAAGGCGCTCCTTCTTGTGGACAACTGCGTCGCCCATCCTAAGGATCTCAAGTCGCGGGATGGGCAGATAGTCGTGTCCTTCCTGCCAAAGAATACCACATCTAAAATACAGCCATGTGACATGAGAATAATATCCACAACGAAACGGAACTACAGGCGACAACTAATCATGGCCATAATAGACAGTGACAAAAACCTGACCGACTATCTAAAGCAGGTCACAATCAAGGACGCTATGTACCTGTTCGCTACGGCATGGAGCGAAGTGTCCCCCTCCTGTATAGCAGCGTGCTGGCGGAAAGGCCTGGGTAACGCTGTCGGTGAACAAGCCGACAGCGACAGTGACTTTGATGGGTTCGATGAAGCTGAAAAAAAGGAAGCCGAACAACGAGTTGAGGACTACGAAGGTTTCAACAACCACGACATGCTCAACGCCAAGCAAGCCCTGGGACCAGTGAGGGAAGAAGACATCAAGACGTGGCTGACAGTGGACGACGAAGAACAAACATCAGCAGTGCTTACCGACGAACAGATAATACAAACAGTGACGGAACCCGAATCGACGAAAGAAGAAGAGGAGAAAGAAGAAGAAGACGAGGAGCCCATTCCTGCTATGGCAGAAGTAGTGCGTGGCATTCAGGTGGGGTTACACTGGGTAGAGAAATCTGCGAAAAGCACCCCAGCTGAAGTCATGCATTTTAGAAATGCACTTTACCGTGCGAGATCAGAAGCACGATCATCCTTGAAACAAAAGGAATTTACTGACTTTTTTAATTTTGAAAGACAGTGATGTGTATTTTGTTTTGAATATGTATGCTCTCGTAAATATGTGTATATATAATTGCTTTTATCTATATAAATGTTTGTTCTTGTAAATGTATTTGAATATGTTCATATGAACACCATATAAATAAACATGTACATATGCTTTATTAAACAATTAAATAAATCGTATTGTCCGCTGTTTTTGTTCGGACTGCATATTCTTCTTGCTTGATATCTCGGTATGCCTGTAAATATAAAAACAAAACAAATGTAAACAAAAGTGGCATGCAGCCTATGTATTCTATAAGACTATTTGTAACGGTAAACGCATATTTGACAATTATAATTCTTCTTTAAGCTGATTCGCGAGCAATCGCACCTGAAAGTAAAAAAATATATAATTAACCTTTTGGTTTTACGACAAAACTAATAAAGATACGTATGTAGTTATGAAAATGTCATCTAAGAATTGGTTTGCAATTATTACGATACAAATATATAGCAGCGCCGCATATAAAATGAAAACATTGGGGAAATTTGACAAATTAATCGCGGATACGATTAAGTTAGACATTTCTCGAGTTACAAACTCTATATCACGCGCCGGATATATCGCGCTCGCGATCTTTGGACCCCACCAACCGCGATATATCGGCGTTGCAGTGTATATGTATTTAAATGGTTTCTGCTCAATGCTAAATAATTTGAGCTATTGTACAATTATTGAAACTACATACATAAGTGCCTGATATGTCCTAATCCATAATGAAAATGTGTATGGGGTGTGTGAAGTCCATTTTACTGATAGTAGATATTGTAATATGAAAAGTTTCTTGTCATTAATTAATATAAGAGAATTTTTAAGAAAAGACAAGCTATTCAACTCAGGTGTTAGCTGGTTTCTCAGGAATGGCTCATTTAAACTTAAAAGCCATGTAATCACCATATTCGAATTACCCATTGGCCAAGCTTACAGGTATGAAAATTGTCACAATTATTATGAGCTTTTGTGACATGTTTAAGTTTTCAAACTGGGATTTCTGAACATGTTCAATTGTTTAAAAACAAATTTAAAAATGAAATTTTGTTGAAGAAACTTTGTATCAAGACCTTAAAGGGACTGTCAGCCGCGATTGACAAAAAAAGAAAAGTTTTAAAACACTGTTTATTTTTACAATTATTAGTTTATATTGATTGAAATATCACAACTAGTATATTACATGTACATATTACTTGAAAAAAGTTAATATTTTCAGTATATTGGTAATAAAATTTTGCGATCAGAAATCGAAAGTACATTGCGAAAATAGGTGACATAACAATATACACACAATAAATAACGCAAGTAGATTTATCATTTTATACAAAAAATATATAAAATTCACTATGCATGCACAATTTGCATTTCTGGGTTTACCATGTGACAATGGTGATCAATCTACTTGCGTTATTTATAGTTTATGTGTAGTTACCTTGTAGACATACCCAGTAAAATTTATTACCAAATGTACAGAAAATATGAAAACTTAACAACTTTTTTCAAGTAATGTAATATACCAGTCTTAATATTTTAATTAATATAATAATTGTAAAAAAATACGGTATTTTAGAACTTTTCTTTTTTTGTCGATCCCGAATGACAGTCCCTTAATTATGGAATCAAGGTGGATTTAAGCGTGAATAATATACACAATATAGTCCAGGGAGACATTAGGTCTTTTCATGGTCATTTTTTTTTTTTTGAGGATTGGAAATTATTTACTGGGGAAATAATGGGAAATCAATTGCCACTGACTTTGGAAATGTAACTCTTCATGATTCTAATTAGAAGTACAAACTCGTATGAACTATAGTTATGAATTATAGTTATATAGTTTGTTAGATGAAATCAAAATAAAATTGACATATAATAATCATACACTTATTTCTTATTTATTTTTTAAGAGATTATGATTTCTTTATAAATTTGAATTTTTTTACAATTTCAGTTTGGACAAGTTCATCTCATTGGATAAGCAAGGAAAAAATCTAAATATTCATATATAGAGGCTTGAAATAATTGTGTCCCCTGCCTTGGTATAGTATAACATATGGGATTGTTTTTCTTTCAGCCAGTGCAGTGAAGTGACTCCCATTTCTGACCTAACCAGCACAGTTTCCAATGATCTGCAGGAACAGTCCGTGGACCTGAAAGATGTGCTGGAACAATTCAAAAGCCTGCAGGTTAGTCAGAAGGCAAGTGTTAAGTCATTGCTTGAAACATTCAAGGAACATGAGGAATCTCCAATACAACAAATGAGACAGAATATGATTAACACTTTGAATGAATGTGCTGAACATTCTTGGAGTTCAGCTGCTGAAATAAAAGATAAAATGTGCATGCGTATACATTCTTTTTTAAATGACTTTAATTATAGTATGGTGAATGAGCTGCGAGAAATGCAAGATGAAGTGATTAGCATAAAACGTTCCATTACAAGTTCTTTTCACAAGTGCACCCTTGTTCGGAAAGACTTAACACAATTCAATGCATTCATTCAGAAAATTGGGAATGATAGGGAGCTATGCTTTCTAGCCTGCAAAAAATGTGAGCAAAATATACAGCAGGCTTTGACAGTGCTGGGAAAGTCAAACAATGTGTTAATTATTCAAGAGCAGTCCAAAACTATTCCTGAGCAGTCCAAGCACAATGTGAGAATATCAAGTGATATAAAAGAAACATGTGGTATCACCAACATCTGTGTCCTCCCTACTGGACAAGTCCTGGTTGCAGACTGGTGGAATAATAATGTTAAGCTACTGAACCAGCAGTACCAGGTGGTAAGTCACTGTGGTGTTGCTGCACATGCAGAGGACATGTGTTTGATTACACCAAGCAAGGTGGCAGTGACTGTGAATGATGATGATAATAACATACATGAGGTCCAGTTTGTCACAGTGAACAACAGCATGCTGGTGACTGGAAGAAAGCTTCGGTTTCAACATAGATGTATAAGTACTGCCCACCACGAGGGAGATCTCTTTGTTACTTCTGGTACTGCCCTGTTCAAGTATACACTTGGAGGAAAACAAGTCAGTAAACTGTATGTGGATGATTCAAAAGAAGACTCGGGTAAAAAATAATTTTTAATTCATCATGATATAATAAGAATTGTGTATTATAAAGTAATTATGAAACATCATTATAGTTGAATATAAATGTGTCATTTTTTTTTAAAACAGCTAGGAAATTTGAAGAATTTTGTATTTAAAAACGTGAGTAATGAACAATATTGATGGTCACTACATGTACATGTTATGACATGCCGACAATAAGAAACTGAGTTCATGGAAGGACAAACTTTTTGATCTGCATCCACTGGTACAAATACTGTAAAATTAACGCCTCTGTTACTTTTTAATCTTTGTGCATTTGCAGTTATTCTGGTTAAAGTAACCATCAGGGTTGTTAATTGTAAAAAAACATTTTACTGAAAAATTAACTAACCAGGTATTTAACTATATTTATGCCCCCCTTCGAAGAAGAGGGGGTATATTGCTTTGCTCATGTCGGTCGGTCGGTCAGTCGGTCGGTCCGTCCACCAAGTGGT
Source organism: Dreissena polymorpha (assembly GCF_020536995.1). NCBI lineage: Eukaryota > Metazoa > Mollusca > Bivalvia > Myida > Dreissenidae > Dreissena > Dreissena polymorpha. The sequence continues at coordinate 111,386,820 of NC_068361.1, forward strand.
TTCCGGATGATAACTCAAGAACGCATACGCCTAGGATCATGAAACTTCATAGGTAGATTGATCATGACTCGCAGATGACCCCTATTGATTTTGAGGTCACTAGGTCAAAGGTCAAGGTCACGGTGACCCGAAATAGTAAAATGGTTTCCGGATGATAACTCAAGAACGCATACGCCTAGGATCATGAAACTTCATTTTCCGGATGATAACTCAAGAACGCATACGCCTAGGATCATGAAACTTCATGGGTAGATTGATCATGACTTGCAGATGACCCCTATTGATTTTGAGGTCACTAGGTCAAAGGTCAAGGTCACGGTGACCCGAAATAGTAAAATGGTTTCCGGATGATAACTCAAGAATGCATACGCTAAGGATCATGAAACTTCATGGGTAGATTGATCATGACTCGCAGATGACCCCTATTGATTTTGAGGTCACTAGGTCAAAGGTCAAGGTCACGGTAACCCAAAATAGTAAAATGGTTTCCGGATGATAACTCAAGAATGCATACGCCTAGGATCATGAAACTTCATGGGTAGATTGATCATTACTCGCAGATGACCCCTATTGATTTTGAGGTCTATAGGTCAAAGGTCAAGGTCACAGTGACCCGAAATATTAAAACGGTTTTCGGATGATAACTCAAGAACGCATATGCCTAGGATCATGAAACTTCATAGGTAGATTGATCATTACTCGCAGATGACCCCTATTGATTTTGAGGTCACAAGGTCAAAGGTCAAGGTCACGGTGACCGGAAATAGTAAAATGATTTTCGGATGATAACTCAAGAACGCTTTTGCCTAGGATCATGACACTTCATAGGTACATTGATCGTGACTCGCAGATGACCCCTATTGATTTTCAGGTCACTAGGTCAAAGGTCAAGGTCACAGTGACAAAAAACGTATTCACACAATGGCTGCCACTACAACGGACAGCCCATATGGGGGGCATGCATGTTTTACAAACAGCCCTTGTTTACAAAACCATTCCCGTTATTAGTTCTAATGAAATATATTCCCAACATTGTCAGACAATGAATTTTTAAACAAACAAAATTAATGGTGCTTGCAGACAGCAAGAAAAATGCATATGAAAGAGCCGAACAATTTTCATTTCAAGTAGTTGAGGCTATTAAATGCTGCATGCAACAATAAGAGGAATTTGAAACATGGGAACTGGCATGTATATTGTGATACAAAGTCAATAAAAGATAAGATATGGTTAATCAGGGCTCTCGCTAGGATTTTAAAACAGGAGTCCATGGACTCCTTCCTTGGAAAAAGTAGGATTCCAAAAGGAAAAAGTAGGAGTCCAAAAGGAAAAAGTAGGAGTCCAGTTGCATTTTGCACACATCTTCAAATTTTCAGCAAAATATACATAACTTTCTTATAGGTTTTATTATTAAAAACCCACATTACACTAGTCCTTACTTGAATGTCTGGTTTTAATCAGTGGCCATGATACAATTTACATAACACATTTTTATCAAATGCCAAATTCAACAATCAGCAGAAAGGTGTAATATAAGCCTCATAGAACTAATTATTTAATAACCACTCTTTACATGTACTTCAAATATGGTAAATATTCAGTAGAAAGATAAAAAGTGGTCAGCTTAGGAATATTTATTTACGGGTATTGTCATGTTTTTTTCATTTGCTAATCTCTTTATACAATTAAGCGTCCGGTCGCTATTTTGTAAGCAGACGACGATATTAGGCTACTATTCCATCTATCCGTATCCGCATCCGTATCCACAAAATCATAATGCGGACGCTATATTCCATTCATCAGCATACGTCGAACGTATCTTTTTTTTGTATATGGATAAAAATAAACATTATAATTATTGAGATAATAATTACGAAGGACAAGCCGCTAAGCGTGAATTTATGTAGATATACGGTACAAATCATCAATCTGTCTGTAAAAGAATACACATGGTAAATGCCTGAAACATCTTCTTTAAGTGCCTTGGCTATGCTTTTCCAAACATTTGATGTAAAATCAGAGGTCCCAATATGCAGAACTGCATTGGTTGCATAATTCCGGGTAATTTTTCACGAATTTGATAGTTTTTCAGTTGATTTTTTAGATGACAGCTACTCTCATCGTGCTTAATGCCGTCCGTATCTCCTCCGCATCAGCATTAGAATGCTCACTTGAGCGTTCTTGTGCAGACGCCTTTTGCGTGTGCGGATAAACGGATGCGGATGAATGGAATAAGCGCAGTGCATTTCAACTTGTCCTATTTTTTGGCGGATATGCGAATGCGGATACGGACAGATGGAATAGCAGCCTTAACTGTATTCAATGTATACAGTGTCTGCGCATGAATCACGAATGACCCAATATTATCTGATAGCTCCACCCATTCTCACATTTTCATTTGACGGTGTCATTTCATGTGTAAGCGAGCTTGATATTGATAGGCCCAGCTAGCATGCGCTCTTCCATAACAAAAAGGTCACGCGTGGTCGCTTACTATGGTGCAGACTGGGTTTCGCTCTTTGTTTGAATGCTTATGCTGACAATAAAACCAAATTGAAAACCAGTTCGAATTTGAATGGCGGACAATTTCGGCACATTTCAGCTGCTTGATATGACGCAATTTTCGATATTTTTATTGCAAAAAAACGTGCGTACCAGGGACTCTCGATTGGTTTGAACATGCGCCCTTTTTCAAATTTATGCATACAAATACGCAAAAATTAAGCGTTTCTGAGAACTCTAATGCCAGCTGCAATGGACCTCATGTACTGAAGTTCAGGTGAAGCAAAAAATGGCAAATATAAAAGTTCTTTTACATATTTACTTTATAATGAAACAATATAAACTAGAAATGGCGCGGCAGAGGCCAACGCGTATTCCCACGCGCATATTTGACCCAGGGGAGCCCCAGGGCTGGTAATGGGGCAATACATAGTTGAGATTGACCGTATTGTCATAAGAGATGTTCAGTATTAATTTGAAGTAATTCGGTGTAGAAATGAAGAAAAGTTAATGTAAAATAACCTAAAAGATAAATGAAAATCTATACCCTAATTTCTCTCCCTCATCCTGCTCTCCTAACAAATCTTATACTGAATCAACTTCACTGATGTCCATAATGTACATGTCATCCTCATTTTTTTATGAGATGGCAGAACATGCTCTCTTATAGCCAATCTTCTTGCTTCTTTTTTGGAAAAGTTATGTTTTGAGGTTTAATGGTTGACTAAATAGTAGTGTCTCAGAAGAAAGTTTATATCGCAATCTTGTACACAATGAAAATCTTGCTTTAAATTGTTTCTCACATTTTTCCCACTTGAACATTTTGACAGATTTTCAGTTTTGAGTCTAAAATTGTAATTGAACAAATTGAAAGTTTCAGCTCTTTTATAGATTCTTGAGGCTCTATTCCATGAGTTTCTCATGCTTTTTATGCTTGACTGCATTCAATTTCTTCTCTCATGTACAGGTGTCCCTTTTTGCCAATATTTTTATAATCCCTTGTATAGAAATTAGATGGATGAGCTTAACCATTTCACAGATGAGTTAACACAAGCAATTGACTACTAAATACATCTCTGCGCCACTACTGTGTTACTCTATATGTGTTTTCAATACACAAGCTTCATTGTTGAAAAATTCCTTTGTCCGATGAAATGCTTACATTTCTTCTGATTGGGTAGATAACCACATAATAGATTTCAAAATCTAAACGCGGACCCTAAGTTCAAGGTCAAGGTCACAGTGGTAAAAAATTTCATGTGCATGGAAAGGTCTTGTCCAGATACACATGCGTACCAAATATGACAGCAATATCTGAAGGGACACAGCAGGTATGAGCCTTTTTCGTATCGTGGTCGCAGGAAAATCTCTGACTGGGCGCCACCCCAATCCCCATAACTTATGAGTCAGGGGTCAGATCAAAATTCTGAATAGTGCACCGTTACACATATGCTCATAGCTACCATGTGTGTAAGTTTCAAGGTTCTAGTGCTAATAGTGTAGGAGATAATAGTGGCCAGGACTGACAGACAAACGGTGGAGATAACCACAATATTCCCTCGCTTTTCAAAAAGTGTGGGGGTAAAAATGATTTATGTAATGAACATAATTTGTTTAAAAAAAAAACAACCAAATATAAAGCTTTTTAATCAGGGACCTTTTAAGGGATTTGCAACCAATATGATCTGAAGAAAAATCTAACATGCTATCTCTATGGGTAATTCAAGAAACAATTATTAATTGAACATCCCTTGTAATTGTGTACACTGTACATCAATTTATGTGTGCTGAGATATGCTGATACATAGTTTAAGATTGGAATGTAAAGTTTGGATATTTTTTAAAGGATCATTGCATTGCTGATTAACTATCTGTTAAAAAATATAGAATTCTTTTGTGCCTGCTTGTCTTATTGATTTGACATTCATATTGTGGCCAGAATTGATTTTGTTGTGCAATACTGCAGTATTTAAATCTTCGCCTGTTATAGCTTTACCTTTGATAGAAACTGTATTGATTGTTTTTATCAATATAATAACACTGGTTACATGCTCTGGAGATTTTGAAAAATAATTTTAAGTGCAGTGTTACTGTTTTAAACAACGTAATATTGTCAATTATCTTGTACGTAAACTTGCCTTAAAAGAGTTGTTTATTTCATTTGTATGCCTCCAGAGTAAATGATCAGGGGGGTTTACTGTTTTTGGCCTGTCTGTCTGTCATTGAATGTGTGTGTGTCTGTCCCAAAACTTTAACCTTGCTCATAAAATAAAAATCTTGGGTCTTTGTTCTTTAAACTTCACATGTGCATGCATCTCATTGAGATCTATCAACAAACATGTTTTGAGGTCACTAGGTCAAAGGTCAAGGTCACTGTGACCTTTACATTCAAAATATAATCTTGTTTCTAAAATAGCTGCTGTGCGGCTTAAAAGCGCAGTAGTGGGCATTGTTTTTCACAAACACAGCTCTTACTTTCTGAATGATTTTTATGCTCCCGGATCAAATGATCTTGGGTATATTTTTTTTGGCCTGTCTGTCATTCTGTATGTCTGTAATTCTGTCCCGAAACTTTAACCTTGGTTAAACTTGTGCAATAACTTTGCAATATTGAATTAGCAACTTGATATTTGGCATGCATGTGTATCATATGGAGCTGCACATTTTTAGTGGTGAAAGGTCAAGGTCATCCTTCAAGGTCAAAGGTCAAATGTATGGCTTCAAAGTGCAGTAGGGGGGATTGTGTTTAGAAAACACAGCTCTTGTTTAAAAATCAATGAGTAAAAAACACTTTGCAATTCTATAAGTCCCTTTATAGTGAACGGTTAGTACAATCTTCAATTCAAAATTTGGTCATCAACCTCTGGTATTGTATTGCTTTTAAAATAACATCCCACAAGCGGTGAGTCTGTGTCATGTATTTGGATACAGGAAAATTAATGCACAGATCCATAGTCAACATGTACTTTTAGGTTGCCAATATGATGGAATTCCAATGTTTGTGATTGTAATAATAAGTGTTTCCTGTCTGACAGTGCTCTTCAAGGTTTTTAACCAGGTTTTTAACCAGGTTTTCCGAAGGAAAAAACTGGTTATTAGATTGGCAAATGCGGGCGGGCTGGCTGGCGGGCTGGCGGGCGGGCGGAACAAGCTTGTCCGGGTCATAACTATGTCGTTCATTGTCAGATTTTAAAATCATTTGGCCCATTTGTTCACCATCATTGGACGGTGTGTCGCGCGAAATAATTACGTCGATATCTCCAAGGTCAAGGTCACACTTTGAGTTCAAAGGTCAAAAATGGCCATAAATGAGCTTGTCCTGGCCATAACTATGTCATTCATTGTGAGATTTTAAAATCATTGGGCACATTTGTTCACCATCATGGGACGGTGGGTCGCACGAAAGAATCACGTCAATATCTCCAATGGCAAGGTCGCCACGACTAAAAATAGATTTTTTTTAAAAACAAACTTACAAAGGGGGATAATTTTGTTTGTTCATTTCAAAAGTTCAGTTTGAGTTTTCTCCATTTATCAGATTTTTTTTTCACAATGAAAACCTGGTTTTGTGACAATTTTGTCCCTTGTTAAAACGTAGCATATTAATATGGTTATGCATTGATTCTTACACTTTGCTAAACTTACATTAGGGAAATAAACACAATCTATAAAGATAAAAATTTGTTAAAACAATGTGATTTTAACATACAAACTGTGAGTGTAAATTAATATTTTTTGTTTAACATTTATTGGGTGGATGTTCATGACTATTTACCACATCATATGTTCAATGTTAATGGTTATTATCCCCACGCTTTTCGGAGAAAAAGTGGGGATATTGTGGTTATCTCCGTCTTCCGTCTGTCCGTCCGTCCTGGCCACTATCTCCTCCTACACTTTAAGCACTAGAACCTTGTAACTTACTCACATGGTAGCTATGAGCATATGTGCGACCCTGCGCTATTTGGAATTTTGATCTGACCCCTGGGTCTAAAGTTATGGGGGTTGGGGTGGGGCCAGGTCAGAGATCTTTACTCATTTTTTAATGTTATTTTACATAAACTTCTTCATTTCTACACCGAATTTAATTCAAATTGATACTGAACTTCTCTTATGACAATATGGTCGATCTCAACTGTGCATGGCCCCATTACCAACCCTGGGGCGCCCCGCCCACATAGACCACGCCCACCCAAAATTAGACCACGCCCACCTAAAATTGCCTTTTACTATAATTTCTTCATTTCTACACCGATTCACTTCAAATTGATACTGAACCTCTCTTATGACAATATGGTCAATCTCTACTATGTATGACCCCATTACCAACCCTGGGGTGCTCCGCCCACATAGTTCACTCCCATCCAAAATTAGACCGAACCCACCAAAAATTGCCTTGAACTATAATTTCTTTATTTCTACACCGATTCACTTCAAATTGATACTGAACCTCTCTAATATGACAATACGCTTAATCTCAACTACCGTAAAATGCAGTCATAGGTCTACCCGTTCATAAGTCGGGGGTATAAAAATGGTTCGAAAATGTGACATTTTGTGTATGTTCACTTCATAAGTCGGGTAAAAAATACAGACAATTGGAAAATCAGCGTAAATAAAATTGCGACCCCATCAAATTTATTTCCAATATTGGGACGCAACTATATTGATAAACATGTTTATTATATCAGTGTTTTTTTTTCACCTATAGGGGAATGGTGGCGGGTACCGTCCAAAGGGGAAAAACACGTCGTTTTTTAGGAAAAGGGGAAAATTAAAAATTTACTTTTTTATATTTAATGATAATTATTATATGAATACACATGTATGCATGAATGTAATATTCACAGCTGAATGTCTTTGTCCTATTTCTTAAATATATACCAATGATTTTTATGCCCCCCTTCGAAGAAGAGGGGGTATATTGCTTTGCTCATGTCGGTCGGTCTGTCGGTCGGTCCGTCCACCAGCCCAGCAAACAATCTATATGGGACCCATATGGGTCCCATGTGGGCACCTATATGGGCCCCATGTGGGCTGCCAACATGGGACCCAGATGGGAAGTGCAACCGGGCTCCACATGGGTCCCATCTGGGCTGCCCCATTAAAGTATATGGGGCAGCCCAGGTGGGGCCCATATGGAGCCCGGTTGCACTACCCATCTGGGTCCCATGTTGGCAGCCCACATGGGGCCCATATAGGTGCCCACATGGGACCCATATAGGTCCAACATGGGCATTCCTTTTACTCAATATGGGCTACAGACGGGTAGCCCTTTTACTCAATATGGGCTACATACGGGCAGCATTGTACTAAATTTGGGCTACAAACTGGTAGCATTGTATTCAATATGGGTACACAGAGCCTGTAAAATTTTGGACAACGCATTAATGGAAATTCAGGTTATGTTAGAAATAATATGTAGGCTGCAAACATGAAATACTGTTTGTTCAAATTGAACATCAGACAAAAGATTCTTGTATATGTACTTCCAATTTCATTTTTTTATAAATGTTTTATCTATTTCTTTTTACTGGAACAGACTGATATCAAAGGGTTTAAGAGCTTAATAGCATTATCCTGCAAGAAATACAAGGTTTTTGTTAAAAGACTTAAACATTTATTAAAGTACTCTCAACTTTTATTTACATAAAGTATTACACACATATACATGGATTCATACATACATAGCAGGAGGATCCCACGTTAACTATTCTAACAGAAAATTCTAAAATAATATGGTGATTCCTAACTTTTTGAATGTAACATGAGCAAAAATATTATACATGAAGTTGCTAACAAAAACATGTTTCTATCTAATGTTCTATCCGCAATGAGTAATGTTACTCATAATCTATAAACCCAAACCAACAGTAAAACTATTTTATGGAACAATAAAGACATAACTTCAAACAATAAGACCTTTTTCTATAACATTATATATGTCGACCAGTTATACGACTATAGAATTAAGGACTTCTATTATTTTGATATTAAATATATATTACATATACAGAATACCTTCAAGTATTTTCCTGATGTTCTACACATTACTACAAAGCATACCCATGCAGAGCTCCAGATAAGGGTCGTATTTTCGTAATTACGAATTATTTTCAAGTCTGTTACATATTTATTTTAAAATCTTGTCATACCATTAAGAATTACAAAATCAAGTTACGAATATTATTTTTACATCGGTTTGTATCGATTTTTATTGAGTTCTTTTCACGTATTAAAGATCATTGCGGTGCTTATATAGAATAGTGTTTTTCCCAGGAGGGCAAAGGGGCATGGCGCATTACTTTCAAAAAGGGCATTTTAGCGCGCAGTTTAGGCAAAAAAGGGCAAAAACGTTCCGTGAATACCTGAATAAGGGAGAAACATGTAATCGCATCAGATGCAGCTGTGGAAAAAAACATAAAATATAAACAAGCACATTAAATGGTATATAGTAATTGATGTATTTAACCTACTATGATTTATATTAATATATTTACCTTGCAATGTACATTTAAGTTCCAAGCTGTTTCAAAACACTGTACAGCACGACAAACATAACTAGAAATGGCGCGGCAGAGGCCGACGCGTATCCCCACGCCGCATGTTTGACCCAGGGGCGCCCCAGGGTTGGTAATGGGGCCATGCATAGTTGAGATTGACCATATTGTCATAAGAGAAGTTCAGTTTCAATTAGAAGTGAATCGGTGTAGAAATGAAGAAATTATAGTAAAAGGCAATTTTGGCTGGGCGTTGCCTATGTGGGCGGGGCGCCCTAGGGTTGGTAATGGGACTATGCAAAGTTGAGATTGACTGTATTGTAATAAGAGAGGTTCAGTATCAAATTGAAGTGAATCGGTGTAGAAATGAAGAAATGGTAGTAAAAGGCAATTTTGGGTGGGCGTGGCTTATGTGGGAGGGGCGCCCCAGGGTTGGTAATGGGGCCATGCATAGTTGAGATTGACCGTATTGTCATAAGAGAGGTTCAGTATCAATTTGAAGACAATCGGTGTAGAAATGAAGAAATTATAGAAAAATAACCTTAAAAAATGAGTAAAAATCTCTGACCCGGCCCCACCCCAACCCCCATAACTTTTGATCCAGGGGTCAGATCAAAATTCGAAATAGAGCAGGGTCGCTCATATGCTCATAGCTATCATGTGTGTAAGTTTCAAGGTTCTAGTGCTAATAGTGTAGGAGGAGATAGTGGCCAGGACGGACGGACGGACAGACGGACGGACGGCGGAGATAACCACAATATCCCCACGCTTTTCAAAAAGCGTGGGGACAAAAACACTTTTGGGTGGGTGTGGCCTATTATGGGCGGGGCGCCCCAGGGTTGGTTATGGGGCCATACATAGTTGAGATTGACCGTATTGTCATAAGAGATGTTCAGTATCAATTTGAAGTAAATCGGTATAGAAATGAAGAAATTGTAGTAAAAGGCAATTTTGGGTGGGCGTGGCCTATGTGGCCGGGGCGCCCCAGGGTTGGTTATTGGGCCATGCATAGTTGAGATTGACCGTATTGTCATAAAAGAGGTTCAGTATCAATTTGAAGTGAATCGGTGTAGAAATGAAGAAATTATAGTAAAAGGCAATTTTAGGTTGGCGTGGCCCATGTGGGCATGGCCTTTGTGGGCGGGGCGCCCCAGGGTTGGTAATGGGGCCATGCATAGCTGAGATTGGCCGTATTGTCATAAGAGAGGTTCAATATCAATTTGAAGTGAATCGGTGTAGAAATGAAGAAATTATAGTAAAAGGCAATTTTGGGTGGGCGTGGCCTATGTGGGCGGGGTGCCCTAGGGTTGGTAATGGGACCATGCATAGCTGGGATTGACCGTATTGTCATAAGAGAGGTTCAGTATCAATTCGAAGTGAATCAGTGTAGAAATGAAGAAATTATAGTAAAAGGCAATTTTGGGTGGGAGTGGCTTATGAGGCCGGGGCGCCCCAGGGTTGGTAATGGGGCCATGCATAGTTGAGATTGACCGTATTGTCATAAGAGAGGCTCAGTATCAATTTAAAGTAAATCGGTGCAAAAATGAAGAAGTTAATGTAAAATAACATAAAAAAAATGAGTAAAAATCTCTGACCCGGCCCCGCCCCTACCCCATAACTTTTGACCCAGGGGTCAGATCAAAATTCCGTCACTGTCACCGTCGCACATATGCTCATAGCTATCATGTTTGTAAGTTTCAAGGTTCCAGTGCTAATAGTGTAGGAGGAGCAGGTGGCCAGGACGGACGGACAGACGCACATCACCACAATATCCCTACTTTTTCTCCGAAAAACGTGGGAATAATAAACATAGCTTATATGCTATATGAAATCAAATTACGTTAGAAAAGAAATAAAACGCATCGCAAAAAGCATGCGTTGTCGGCAGGATTCGAACCTGCGCGGAAAAATCCCAAAAGTGCGCTACCTTAAAATTTGCAATTTTACAAGAATACATGTAACAATTCAGTTTTTACTGCAAATAATGCATTACTAAAACGGCGCAGGTGGAAAACAACTTATATATGCTCAAGAACTTTAAGTGTTCTAGTTTTTCATGTTGTTTTTTATCAAAATATATTCATTGTTTTAAAAACCTATTGCAATACCAGTTAACAGTAGTGCAGAAAATAGATATCATGGCTAGCATACGTACACAGAATAAATTGGTAATTTTAAACTAAACAAAAGATGTGTAACATTAAAGTTATTTCTATTTTAGTAACATTTCAATAGGTATCACATATCTTCTTTTGAGCTTGCATGACGATTAAGCTGAACGAAATTCACTGTGGAGGGATATCATGTTTAGTCTATTTTAGGCGTATTAACCCTCACCAAGTTCATTTCTTTGTTTTATCAATGACAGGAACAAAGAAACACTGATTGTTTTTTATGATAAACCTATTGAAGAACAATGTGCTTATACGCTTATGGCTGCCTTTTGTATGCTGACATTTCTTTTTATTTGAATTTCAAACTACAAAGTCATTTAAAGTGACAAACCGGTACCTTTCAATGAAAATGTAAAGCTATAATTCTTAAACAATAGATAATATTTTGAACCAATAATGCATTGACAATTAAGACAGACAATATAATTTCATGTGTAAAGCTATTGAGCGGAAACAATATTTTTACTGCAGTAATTTTGAAAAGCAAAACAAAGACCATGTGCAATGCAAAGTGCCATTATAATAGCATAATTAAATCTCAATTTATTGGGCTAAAACCAGCTGTGTATTATTCATTACACTTATCATATAGACCTTGAATCCAGCCATCAAACCATTATCAAGTCATTATAATTTATTAACCATGATATAAAGTTTCGCATTTTCAATGATCACTTTTTAATAAAATAGCTCTTTTTGTTTCATTCAACTGAGTAATTGAGCTGAAGCCGTTTTTCAAGAAAGGATCTTAACAGATCCCAGAATTCATATCTAGATATATGTATGTGATATCGGGAAACTATCACGATTACCGTAGAGTTCAGCAATATCTCGTAGAGATCAGCAATGTCTGCCTACATGTCGTATTTGTATATTCTTTTACCAAAGTTAATTAATAAATAATATGTTATGTGCAATAATATTGCTTTTAATGAATTTATAACAATCAAATTTCTAAAATCCGCAAAAAACAGATAAAAAACATGTTTTCACAATGTTACACATTGAAACAGTTGGTGACGGTGTCTAAAAGCATATGCATATATTCAACATAATGAGTACCATAAGCGTTCTTAAATGTGTTGTAATACAAACACTTTGTGTAAATAAAATTTGTAATCTGATTAAGGTAATAATTGTGTTCGCGTACAATGTTATTATTGTTGTCAATTAAATTACAAGAACCCAAATTAATTTATTTTACAGGTGTCTGGTATACTGTATAGCAAATCTGCAAATTGCATAATTTACCTTAAGAGATTTGTTCAGAGATTTGTGCATTTGTGAACAATGTCGTTTAAGTAATATACTTATAAAACTGCAGAATTTTACCAGTTTTATATAAGTATAACTTCACTTGAAAACATAGAAATTACTAAAAATGGCGCGGCAGAGGCCGACGCGTATCCCCACGCCACATGTTTGACCCAGAGGCGCCCCAGGGTTGGTAATGGGGCCATGCATAGTTGAGATTGACGGTGGAAATGAAGAAGTTAATGCAAAATAACATAACAAAAATGACTGAAAATCTCTGACCCGGCCCCGCCCCTACCCCCATAACATTTACCCAGGGGTCAGATCAAAATTCCGTCACTGTCAACGTCGTACATATGCTCATAGCTACCATGTATGTAAGTTTCAAGGTTCTAGTGCTAATAGTGTAGGAGGAGCAGGTGGCCAGGTCGGACAGACGGACGGACAGACGCACATCACGACAATATCCCCACTTTTTCTCCGAAAAACGTGGGGAAAATAAAGCAATATATGCATATGAATCTGATTATACAAAGATCCACTAACATATAAATAAAACCATGTTTGTCTTATCCCATTTCTAACGATACTCTTTGCAGATGTCTAATATTGCGAGTAAACTGATCGCAAACAATATGCAAGCACTCGTTTCCGTGAAATATCGTGATACACCCACTGAGTAGATTACAAATAAGTATGTTGTTGCTATCAAAAACATGTTTATGCATCGTTGATTATCACAGACATTTCATTAATTCCTTCTGAATGTATAATCTCCATCGTTAATTCGATCGTTAACGACGTTATTTGCCATGTTTGCCGAGTCACAATTTAATTCTGTATGTCCGCCATGTTGTCAAAATGTCAAATGATGTAAGCAACAGGTGCGCATAGCAACGTAAATTCGTCTATACGTCCGCCTAATACGCGATTCTCATTGTTTAATTAGTGTACGTCTCAGTAATTAATTCAATAAATAATTATCTTTTAGACGATATCGAATAATAATTAATTTGTTTGTGTTTTTAAATGTCATTATGGGTAAAAATATATGTTTTGATATAACTGAATTATGTATGAAATGCCACGAGGATAACATCGAAATTTTCATCAAAAGTCTCTGAAGTAACAGTCCACGATTTTATCGTGGAGGAATACACATTACCGACCGATTAGTGGTATAACATATCGATTGATACTGACATGGGGTTATTCACGCATGACTAATTCACAAACGCGCTGCCTCGGAGGTCATAATCTGATACTAGTCGGCTTAGAAATTTGGTCAAGATGTTATCAATATGGACAGAAAACAGCGGGTACTCATAAAAGGGCAGGGCGGCGGCCTTTGGAAAGGGCAGCGTGGCGCTAAATGGCTTTGAATGGGGCAGCGTGGCGCTACAAAAAAGGGGCATGGCGATTCGCCACGCTAAAACGGCCTGGAAAAAACACTATAGAATGGTTATCGGGTTTGTTTAACAAAGCGCATTTTTTCCAATAAAAGCGGCGTATACAGTCTATCTGTCAAAAAACAATGGCAGCGCCCAGAGAGCGTCCTAAAAAACTGCAAAGCGTCCAAAAACACGCGTTTAACATATTGTACACAAAGTGAGCCAAAGTTAAATGTTTAGATAGACATTAAAGAAAAGATCTTATATGATGTTGTATGTTCAGTTGCCGACACAGTCGGAAAAGCTAAACAAAAATGCGACACGATGGGTCCAAACTTAAACACACAAAAAACATTGAACGAGTGGAAGGGACAAGTCCCGTGGCTAATCGTTGAAAAGATTGAAGGGGAGACCCATTTTAATTGTGAAATATGTAAAAACTCATCTAAGGCATGCAATCTGAGCACAGTTTGGGCATATGAAGGTTTTTGAAAAATAAAATTGTATAATACTGAAAAGACACTGTTGAACTAGTATAAATAAAGTTGCTAGTATGTTTATTTTGATTTTTTTTTGCATGAAAATAACCATTATTATTTATTTTTAGGTCATTTACAAAAAATAAGAATTATTTTCCAAAACTTAGTAGTAACGTTAAGAATAAAATTTCAGAGTTAAGAATTCTTTTTGAAAATCTGGTAGTAATTTAAGAATTTCACAAAACCTTATCTAGAGCTCTGCCCATGCATATTAAATCTTTAACCAATACAAATAACACACCATGTACTCAAAGAACATTCGTAGAAAACATACTTGCAAGACTAAACCAAATATTTTATAAACTACAAATTAAAAACCCTGCAGAAAAATCCAAAACTCAAATAAATGGCAAATCCTTTTTCGAGAACAAGTCCACATTATTATCTTTGATATCTTCATACATTCTAGTGTTTTTCGTAACTGCACATGATATATATATATATGTCTTTTAAAACCTTCAAAAACTGGAATGCTGTTTCTTCTTTTGCAAAGGAATATATACCGTTTCATTTCCAGATAAAAAAAGATTGTATGCTTTCTTAGAAGATGAGCCTTAAAGGAATGGTTTAGGATCAATGGAGAAAAAACTGTCAATTACATTTACAACATTGCTTAATATATTTGATAAAAAAGCTTGAACTATGCAGCAGTCCTAGAAAAGATGGATTGTAGCTTCATCACCAAGATGCTCTTCAAACTCATCCATTTACTCAAATGTTCCAATTGGAAGACTGATGTTCTCTGGCAGTTGCATTGGCTCGTCATCAGTAGCTGACCTCGCCAAGAGCCGCTGCAGCATCCGCTTCATTTCCCTGTTCTCATCTCTGATTGTTTCCAACACCGTTAAAATCTGTGTAACTGCATCTGACGACAGAGTAAAAAACAACTGTACCTAAAATTATGTTGACAATAATATATATCACAGCTGGGTCGGATATAATTATATCGGATGTGTGACGATATAACGGTGGCGGGCCCGATTTGTCCCAACAGCTGTTGTACAGCTAGGGCTGATTATAGCAACTTACACCTATATGCCCGTCAACATCAATTTGTTTCTTTTATTAAAAGAAGTATGTATTATTATAGATCACTAAATGACTGTGTATTTTATATTTTTTATATTAGATTATCTGTTTACATCAATTATTTATGTAATTAACTATCAGGTATTTTATAAGCAGTAATTCCAAAACTAAAATTATTTTAAGTTAAAGTTTCAAGCACAAAAATCAGTTACTTTGTCCTATGAACTGTCTTTGGGAAGGCTCTTCAGCTGCCTGGACTTAATGGAGTGACCGGCCTCTGTCATGCACTGCTGTACATTCCTTGTAAAGACGATGTTGGCAAACGAGGCGGTGGTGAATATTTTATTTTCTGAAATAAATTTGTACAATAAACATTACGAATTTAATTATTTCTTAATACACAGACTGTTTTAATAATCTGCAAATATGTGTTTAAATAATCATTAAAATTTGCCCACAGGCAGACAACCTTGGCTTGCGTGCAAGTAATCAAAGACCTATAAAAAAACATTATAGTATACGTCTTTGATGTAATACGTTTAAATTAATATTATCAATGTACGAGATGAGTAAGATTCTCATGCATTAGCATGATTACTAATTGTTCCATTTTTTCAGACATGCGCCTGTCTGCTATAAAAAGTTTGTATTGAATTTTAGGCAGAATCAAGTTGAATTAAGCAGTTTAACTAAGAGATTGATCTATGGCGACAATCGTACGTAACGACTTACGTCGCGAAAATACATGACAAAGGCAAAGCGAATAAGAAATCTAATAATTTGCAGTTCAAATTATTAAACACACAGGCATTCATTGAAGTAACAGATAAATAAATAATGCGTGATCAGCAATATATATCTGATTTTAAAAGAAATATAAAATTACGTGTATAATATCACAATTTAACAAATTACCGTTTCGAGAGTTTTTGTTTTGAATGTTTTCGCGAGGCGGAATTAACATCTGCGCATGCGCATATCATTTAAATACTACTATTTTTCTGCGCGATTATTTAAATTAAAATTATCTCTTGAAAATAACTACATATTAATCATAGTATATACATTATTGAAAACAAAGCAATATCAAAAACAGAATTTTCAAAAAATGTGCGCCCGATAGCTGATTTTGTTCTTTGTTGGGCGGCCCAAATGGGACCCGTATGGGACCCATATGGGCTGCATATTATTTGCTTATGCATTGATTTTATATTTTTGGGTAAAATATTAGCAGTTGAGATCAATTTTGTCATATATACGTTTTAAGAAATTAGTCTTTAATCAAATAAATAAAAGTTTATATCTTTTTCCTGATAGCGCAATAATATGGGACCTATATGGGACCCTTAATGGCATTCCCATATGGGCTAACCCATAAAGGTCCCAAATGACTCCCATTTGGGCTTACCCATATGAGTTTGCCCAGAAACAGCCCGGTAGCTGATTTTGTGCTTTGTTGGGCGGCCCAAATGGGACCCATATGGGACCTATATGGACTGCATATTATTTGATTATGCATTGATTTTCTATTTTCGGGTAAAATATTAGCAGTTTAGATCAAGTTAGTCCAGCATACGTTTTAAGAAATGAGTTTTTAATCAAATAAATACAAGTTTACATCTTTTTCGTGATAGCGCAATAATTTGGGACCTATATGGGACCCTTATCGGCATTCCCACATGGGCAAGCCCATATAGCTCCCATATGACTCCCATATGGGACCCGTATGGGACCCATACGGGCCGCATATTATTTGCTTATGCATTGATTTTCTATTTTTGGGTAAAATATTAGCAGTTTAGATCAAGTAAGTCCTACATACGTTTTAAGAAATGAGTTTTTAATCAAATAAATAAAAGTTTACATATTTTCCCGATAGCGCAATAATATGGGACCTATATGGGACCCTTGTGGGCATTCCCATATGGGCTAGCCCATATTGGTCCCAAATGACTCCCATATGGGCTTACCCATATGGGTTTGCCCAGAAACAGCCCATATGGGACCCATATGTGCATGTTTGCTGGGAGGTGGTTGTCAGACGACAACTCAAGAAGGCTTGGGCCTAGGATCATGAAACTTCATAGGTACATTGATCATGACTCGCAGATGACCTCTATTGATATTGAGGTCACTAGGTCAAAGGTCAAGGTCACGGTGATCCGAAATAGTAAAATGGTTTTTGAATGATAACTCAAGAACGCATACGCCTAGGATCATGAAACTTCATGGGTAGATTGATCATGACTTGCAGATGACCGCTATTGATTTTGAGGTCACTAGGTCAAAGGTCAAGGTCACGGTGACCCGAAATAGTAAAATGGTTTCCGGATGATAACTCAAGAATGCTTACGCCTAGGATCATGAAACTTCATGGGTAGATTATTCATGACTCGCAGATGACCCCTATTGATTTTGAGGTCACTAGGTCAAAGGTCAAGGTCACAGTGACCCAAAATAGTAAAATGGTATTCGGATGATAACTCAAGAACGCATATGCCTAGGATCATGAAACTTCACAGGTAGATTGATCATGACTCGCAGATGACCCCTATTGATTTTGAGGTCACAAGGTCAAAGGTCACGGTGACCCGAAATAGTAAAATGATTTTCGGATGATAACTCAAGAACGCTTTTTCCTAGGATCATGACACTTCATAGGTACATTGATCGTGACTCACAGATGACCCCTATTGATTTTCAGGTCACTAGGTCAAAGGTCAAAGGTCAAGGTCACAGTGACAAAAAACGTATTCACACAATGGCTGCCACTACAACGGACAGCCCATATGGGGGGCATGCATGTTTTACAAACAGCCCTTGTTTCAACATTAGTTTCAGACAGTTCAGACTTCATGCACAGTCTTAGTTTTCCTTGCCATTTTGAGTCTAATTGGGATTTTTTAAATCGATAAAATGGAAAATGTGAGCATTTTTTTATCAATAAAATGGACCAAATTGGAATGTTTTTATCAACGAATATTGACACAATATACCTAGATACATCAGGCCTTTCCCTGGCCATTTTGGGAAAAAAATGCAATTTATGTTAAAATAACCGATTTGGGAAAAACTAACTTAATATAACTCTTTATAATAATTCAAAATCATATTAATTATAGTTATATACTTTATTAGTTGTTTATGAAATAAATTTGAGATATATCAGGGCTCAACATAAACCAAAAAAAACAACTTGCCCTACCGGGCCAGTACTTCCAAAATCTACTTGCACTGAACGTAAAGCAACTTGCCCAAACATGAAATATCACATCAACTGTAAACCTCATATTGTTTGATAAACCGAAATGATACACCACAAAACCTTTTTTTATTTTTGAACATTTAACAAAATGATTACAGCAATTGAAGTCTAAATTAAATGTTCTTTGTTCTTTTTGCACTTTTCTGGGCGGACAACTAGATTATAAAATAACTTGCCCAGACCAAACTTTACTTGCCAGGGGCAATAGGACAACCATAAATGTTGAGCCCTGTATATTTATTATAAAACAGTTATTTCAACAACAACAACAACAACAAAAAAATAATTTCTTTTTTTTTTTTTACTTTTGGAGGGGATTTTTTCTACAAAATGGGGGAAAAATATATACTCTTTTTTGAGGGAAATAGGGCCAAATATCGGCCCTGAAATTGCCATAAAAAAACACTGTATATTAGACAAACCCGATATTATAGTAGTTAAAAATAGCTTTACATTGCAATTTGATAATTAGTAACAATCCAACAACACACTGCACCATTATTTACCCTATATGTGTTTAGGAATTTTGTAAACATAAGTGTCAGCCATTGTAAGGAATTGTACATTTAGTTTGTAAATCGGAACTTATCGGTATTTCTCGGAAAATCATAGATAAATGTATTTGTCGTTTTAATGCTTAGGCCGAGTAATTACCGCAAATCGGAACTCAACTTGTGTAAAACACTTGCTCAATTAACCGTTAAACTCCACCTCCGTTCTCTGCAAAAGATTCGAAAGGCGGAGCTATGCACGTGCTATTATTTAATTGGACGATTGCCATTAATGAACAAACATACGAATGGTTCAGCATATTGATTGCTAGACAAAGAAAGCCAATTTGTAGGCGAGAAATTTGTCGCTTCATGGCTTTAGACAGGAAGCGGCTTTCCTTTGATGACGTCAAACTGTCAATTCACACAGAGTGCAAATTTTACCAACACTTTGTTTACAATTCCAGTAAAAAAAAACACACTTGCTAACATTAAACTTTGGTTTAAATTATCAAAATAAAGCAGAAGTTAAGTTGACAAATATGATTTAATTAATTCGCGTCAGTTAAAATAAGACTTTTTGCGCTGTAAATCAACGAGTTATCATGACAACAACAACTTTAACAACCATTACCGCGACGACGCGGGGATCGATCTACCTCGATTTTTTATATTTTTATTCA
This sequence comes from Dreissena polymorpha, assembly GCF_020536995.1. Classification (NCBI taxonomy): domain Eukaryota; kingdom Metazoa; phylum Mollusca; class Bivalvia; order Myida; family Dreissenidae; genus Dreissena; species Dreissena polymorpha. The sequence continues at coordinate 111,406,648 of NC_068361.1, forward strand.
TGAACGATCTCATAAGTTGAGACTATAATTTTAATCAATTTTTTGAGGAAAAAAATCTCGACTTATGACTGCATTTTTACGGTATGCATGGCCCCATTACCAACCCTGGGGCACCCCACCAAAGTAGGCCACGCCCACCCAAAATTGCCGTTTACTATAACTTCCTCATTTCTACACCAGTTTACTTCTAATTGATACTGAACTTCTCTTTTAACAATACGGTCAATCTCATCTATGCATGGCCCCATTACCAACCCTGCATGGGGCGCCCAGACCACATGTGCATACTGTAAATGCACGAATATAATACGCCCTCGTGCATAATATGCACCCCCGAGTTTGGTCAAAATTTATCGGTAAAAATTGAAAATCAGAGTAAAATACGCACTAAAAAATCAGTGTCCGAAATCGACTATTTCCGAAAAATGTGTCAATATATTTTTGTGCTGTGAAAATAGCAAATCCATTTGGTGTTTTCAAATATCTGTTACCCCGGTATATTGATCGGGATGTGTTATAGTGCTGTTGTTATGACAGTTGCATAATAAACATCTCTGTCTATTGTTTTATATTACCATTGATTGTTACCAGGGATCATATTTTTTTCGGTTTTGTCGGTCCTAGACCGATTGGGATCATGAAAGACCGATTGAAAATCCCAAACAGTCGGTCCGATTCTGTTTGCTATTAAAATTCCCATGTCATGAAATCGATTACACCGTGTACATGCTAACACACCCTTATGACATTCTTATCTCGATTAGTTGTGATAATCCATTCGCTGCAGTCTTTAAACCGGTCAGGACCGGTTTATTGCACGTCAGACCAAGAATCAAAAACTTGTGAACAGCGGATTAAAGACGCATCCGAAAAGACGCGTCTGAATGCACGCGCTGTAACTAAACAAAACATGCCGATACATTTTCCACCAGCGTAATAATCCGGTAATATAACTATGAATGAAAGTCGCGGATCTGATCGATAGAACAGCCGAAAGTTCTTTTTATGGGAGGAACTTCACATAAAATAGTACACAAGAAAAATAATATACATTGAATAAATCTTTAGTAAAACCGTGTTAGAATCAAAATAATTCGTGTACTTTATACTTTGTTGTTGAATAACTCACGACCGGAAAATTAGATGCGTGGTTTCAAATGCTTGGCTCTCGTGATTAAATCCCTACGCATCAAAACTATCGGCCGTGGGTTATTTGACAACAAATTATTTCTTTATTATTTGGTTTGTTGTTGTCAGTAGCCAACCTACGCACAGACATTTGGTTCAGTGCATGTTTGTAAGCTATTATCGAGTCGACAACAATTTAAAACATCGGTATAGACTTACACAGATTAATAATATTGACAACGATGGAAAAAGTATGATAAAACAGCACACGAAACAACAATGAAATACCAAATGATAAAACCAGTTGATAAAAACTCGTTCCGTTTAAAAAAAATGCCTAAGGGAATTTTACTTGTACATGTATTATACCACCTTCATGAATGGCAAAATCAATGGTATATATATATATTAACGTAATTTGTCATGATTTCGAAAATACATGTTCGGATACTTTTCCCCATTTATATCCGGACCGATTGATGTTGTGGGAAAATATGATCCCTGATTGTTACTGATACACACAGGCCCCTTGCTGACATCCGGGTCAAGCAGTCATAATACCAAAGAAAGAAGCAGAGACGCTGTTTTTTTGTTTTCACATTTAATTCAATTTGACAATATTCGGGACGATAATAATTATAATAATAATAAAGTAATAAGAAGACAAATGGTTACTTCCGTTTTTATAGTTGTCTAGAAGAATTACTTTTTCTTTTTTCGAGTTACAAACTCGATACTTTAATATAACTAAAAATACAATCAAACCGCTCGTGTTTTTCATGATCTAGTTAATTAAAATACGCTGCTGTCATTAAAGGGGCCTTTTCACAGATTTTGGCATTTTTTTAACTTATTCATTAAATGCTTTATATTGATAAATGTAAACATTGGATCGTAAAAGCTCCAGTAAAAAATCAAGAAAAAAATTTAAAAAAAGGAAAAGAACATTGCCCGGAGCAGGTTTCGAACCAGTGACCCCTGGAGTCCTGCCAGAGTCCTGAAGTAAAAACGCTTTAGCCTACTGAGCTATTCCGCCGAGTACACTTTCATGACGTATTTTATACCTTATATAAAGCAATCTTCGTATTTCACAAAATTAACGACAAAAACAGAACTCTCCAAATTATTCAATCGTTTCGCGTTGCAACGCTTTTTAATTTTAGGTTTAAAAATCGGCAAAAGATGCATATAATGGCTATATTAGAGCATGGTTAATGTTCAGTATTACTGTTTCCTCACAAATATCATAACTAAAAACGAAAACTTACGAATCTGAAACAAACTTTTTGCAATTTTGTCAATTTACCAAAGCGTGAAAAGATCCCTTTAAGGCTAGTTTGGGAGTAAAAAACAAATTAATTAATTTTCACCTTGTCAATTTAATTCGGCAATCGGCAGACAGGTGTAATAGACTCTATAAGCATTATAAAACTAATTATTTAATTACCACTCTTTACGTCAGATATGGTAAATATGTGGTAGAAAGATAAATAGTGGTCAGCTAAGAAATATTCATTTACAGGTAATGTCAGTTTTTTTTTTTCATTTGCTAATCTCTTTATACGACTTAGCGTCCAGTTGCTATTTTGTAGGCAGACGACGATATTAACTGTGTATTCAAAGTATACAGTGTCTGCGCATGGATGACCCAATATTATTCGATAGCTCCTCCCGTTCTCACGTTTCATTCGACAACGTCATTTCATGTGTAAGCGAGCTTAATGTTGATTGGCCAGCTACCATGCGCACTTCAATAACAATAAGGTCAAGCGATGTCTCATAATCGGGTTTTAGACCGGGGTTTCGTTAACTGTTTGAATTGCGAACACTTTCATTAAAACAAAGAGACAAATATAGAAAACCAGTCCGATATAAATGGCGGATGTTTTCAATGGAATTTTACTAGATTTTTCGCATTTAATAAAATAAGATTTTTATTGAGCCAAATTCTCAATATTTTCGCCCTGTTGCACCCCTTTGATGTAATGGTGTAGTTCAAAATGGCTGCCGTGAAGCGAATAAACAGCGATTAAGTTGAAAATTTGCACAGGAAAATTTTTGTTTCTGCTCTAAACTCGTATATTCTACGCACCCCCTACTTGAAGAAAAAATCGGGCAGGTAAAAAAGTGCGTATTATATTCGTAGATTTTACGGTAGGCCACGCCAACTCAAAATTGCCTTTTACCGATTCCTTCTAATTGATATTGAATTTTTCTTATGACAATAGGTCAATTCTCAACTATGGATGGCCCCATTACCAACCCTGGTTCAAACATGCGGCGTGGGGATACGGGTCGGCCTCTGCCGCACCATTGTCTAGTCGGCTAAAACACGGTATTGGTGCTGAAAGTAGTCCCACTTACTTAAAAAATGAAATTGTACATGCAGCATTTCTTTGGTGTTATTTTTAAAGCTCAGGGTATCCCCTACTCAAATCAAGTTGAATTTTATTTGATCATGCATGCATATTTTTTTATCTAACATTTTCATCCTATGGTATAATACAAGTTACAGACACTACACTAGTCATATAACATGCAAGAAAAACAGCAGAACTATAAAACTTCAGTTATCTTTCACTTTAACATCAACTACAGGTTATAAACTGTTGAAATAGAGCAAAAAACCAAAGATGATTACTATCTTAACAAAAATCGAAGTACTGACAGTACTGGTGTGAGGATGCTTTTGAAGATGATTGATATAAAAGCATCTATTTAAGTTTATCTACATCATCACAATTGTGTATGTGGGTACGAAACTTTTGGGTCGGAAAAAAATGGTTACGAAAATTTGGGTACACAAATTATGCCAAACACAATTGGGTATAAAAAAAGATTTGATTATGAAAAAAAATTTGGGTAGGAAAAAAAATTGGGTACGAAAAAAAAAAAAGGTACGAGCAAAAATTTGGGTACGAACAAAAATTGGGTACGAAAAAAAAATGGGTACGAAAAATGTAGGGAACGAAAAAGAATTGGGGGTACGGAGAAGTAGTACCCGTGGGGAACTGGGAGGCGGGTTACATTCTCGATCAAATATACTAAGAAATATCTTTAAAAAGATATTCGACGTGTATTTTCTGTACCACTTATCTTAAAAAAAACTTTTTGTTACAGTAAAACGTTTGTGGATTATACACATTTACGTTTTTAGCATATACATTCAAAACTTGACATGCTCTTTAATTCACCATGGTCTTTTATTTCACATGTGTATCATACCAAAAATTTATATTTCGTTGTTTCCTTCCTAAGTTAATGATGCTATGTGTACGGACGTAATTTCACATGCCCATGTGCATGAACATATAATTTTTCTCTTTTGATTATTGTTTTTATCTCTAGTTCAATAAGATTAGGCATGTCTGTTCGTTACGTACGGCAATAATTTTCATGATGATTCCCGAAAGTAGGTATGTGACTTTGCCCATGAACAACATGGTAAGGTTAACTAAATCT
>NC_068362.1:0-7500 GCF_020536995.1 Dreissena polymorpha
AATACTACTACTACTACTGTCGCAAAATTAGAACTTCGATGGTAGCAATCAAAGTTAAACCTTGCGCAAATTATCTCAACTAAATTTTAATTTAGTCAAGAACCTGTGGTCTTATTTACGGATGCTGCCACCAGTCCATTTGGACAAATTTCCATGTTACTTGTTCACTAGCCGAGCTAGTAGAAATTAAATAAGTCATTTGTTTCTACCACTACAGTTTATTTACATTATATACACGTATTATTTTAGCATTTTTCCAACAAAAGTCAAACATTAGACATTTAACTCACATACAAAATATTTTAAGTTTAGATACATTCCAACAACTCCTGAAAAACATCCAAAAGCCTTCTCCCCCTTTTTAATATAACTTCAGGTTTATATACTTAAACCCCTACCCGAACTTTCAGGTTAACCTGAATCCTCGGTTAACCTGAATCCTCGGTTAACCTGATAAACAGGTCTGTCACAATTCTTAAACTTTAAGGGTACCTGAAATTGTACTTAATCATGGACCTGACCATTCAATACCGAAGTGTCAGATACCCATTGATAAACAATTATCCCCCATCGATAAGCAATTATCAAGAACTAATCTGATAATGAGAGTTGTAGGTTAACCTGAGTTTACATACATGTTTTATGTTGTAAAATATTGATACGAGTATTAATGAATAATACCTCAAAAAGTGAAGAAAATCATTATTGCTATAAAACATTTTAGATGCAAAATAGTAAAAGAATCACTAATAAAAATCAAATGTATGATTTTTAAAAACTGCAACACTACTCCCCCCTCAGCTTGACACCCCCTGGTGTCAAATCAGCGGAAAAAAAATATTATTAAAAATCCAAATAAATCAATGACATTCCCCTCTAATTTAAAGAGGGAAAAAAACAATAAGATAATGAATACAGCCTCAATATATATATATGAAATACTGATTTTTTTTCAAAAATTGAAAAATGAATACATGAGATTTATATACAAAGTACATATTTATACTATCATCATTTTTGAAAACGGTTCTAAAACATAAGAAATCATATATTTACAAATTAATGCAAATAACAGTTGTGTGCTTAATGTCTCTTTTCACATACAACATATTAAAAGATTATTGTAGTTAGAATCACAATTTTATCATATTTGGTGAATGAATCAGAAAAGCATTTATTGTTTATTTTAATGAAATTAAATCCAGTCACAAAAGTAAATCCAATTCGCAGTGAATATTAAGTCCAGTCACACATTGAATGAAAAAAAAATGATGTACATTATTTACAAATAAACACACACACACACAAATGAATCCATATTAAACAAATTAAATTGTTTATCATTGGCACGTCGCGTCGCTCTACCCGGACATCACGGTGGGAATTCGTCCATCATGCCTACCCACTCATGGTCAACAATGTGGCCTGACCATGATGGACCCTCCAGGGGCGACTTACCCGCGACTGCCTCGTCTGGGCGGCAGATGCGGACCTGATACACAGGCGAAATTGAATCATTTTTTAAAAGTTTTCATGGTGGTTTCTGCCATGTTTATTAGAAAGTTCTTTAAGGTTTCGTCTTCTTTTTTTGAGTTTAGATATGTGTTAAAAAGTTCTTGTTGATATTGGAGTGTTTTTGTCATTGCGTCCAGAATTTCATCATTTCTGTCCTTAATCAATGTTTCTAATTTATTGGTAGTGTCCGTAATGGTCTTTTCTAATTTTTGTATTTTTGCGCAACAGCAACCCTCCACTTTTTCATCTTGCAGAGGTGTATTGGCACGCCTACGTAAGTTTGGCGGGGCTGGAACACTAGTACACGTAGACAGACTAGTGGATTGGCTGGATAAAAGGTATGGCGATGCCGTGAGTTGACCTCCAGTGTTCCACGTCATGTATGGTAATGCGGATGTATACAATCCAGCGTTATACGGCGAAGTACTTGCAGTAATGGATGTGTCATTTTCTGAGCATATGCTTTCCAGCAAGTTATTTTCATGATGAGAATCGACGTTCTCTGGCGATGGCGATGGCGATATCGGCGTTAGTTCAACTTGAACCTTTACCTTCCGTTTATCTTCTGTGATAGTAGAAGTTAGATTTCCTTGATGGTGTTCCATGTTAAGCTTATCCTCTATGCTCGAAACTATGTCTATACACTCAAAGTTTGTTTCACTGGGAGAATTAATTAAATATTTTATTTCTTTTTCAGTAAATTGTGCACTGTTTATTCCAAAATGTTTATTGTGTTGTTCATTAAAGTAATTCTGTCTTTTAATTTTTATGTCAATACTGGCAGCTACTGCTTGTCTGTTATGTCTTTCAGAAAATGAATGTTGAAGAAGTTTCAGTTTTGTTTCAAATTTTACTTCACAAGTAACACAGCAATAAAATCCAAAGAAATACGGTAAATAAATCAAATAGTGTCTCCTCAACTTTTGTACTGTTCTGAATAATTTTTTACAATTTTTACATTGTTCCATTTCAATAAATCCGACATTATTTTTGTTTTAATTCACAATTTTGTTAAGAAGTTTCTGATAAAGTATACGTATGAGTGCTGTTAGTTAACTGAAGAATGAAAGTCTAATCTTATTCCTTGAATATATACACAAGAGTAAACCTGAAGGTCCATAAAAATATTAGTCATGGTTAATCTTTTATGCATTCCGTTTCTTGACATCAGAAGGAGTCATGGTACCTTAGCAGTAACCTTGATTCTAGGTTAACCTGATTCCTCGGGTACCTTATGTAATAGCTTAATCCAAGCATTTTTTAATGCACTGTTACAGTGGATAGTAATTGAATCTTTCTGGAGAAACAATGAACCACCTTTGCCATTAGTGTCATTTCTTCAAGCCCTATAAAATTCTGTCTGTTTTCGATTTCTCACGCCTCTTCTAACAGAACTTTTAGTATCATCTTCTACCCGTGACTGATTAGTCTTTGGTGTATTGCACGTGTTATTGCTCTGTTGTTTACAGCTACCTAATTGTTGTTTGATAGGTGATACTGTTCCTTGACCTAATTTCATTTTCATCACATATGCCCAGTCTGGTATTATATTACTGTTATATGGCTTCAGTCTATCATGATGCACAATTTTTGGTTTCTGCACATTTGACTTAATCTCGAATAATAAGTCCCCAAATTTTCTAGTTATCACTAAGGGCCCTTGCCATATTATTGGTTCTAGTTTCTTTGATCGCCCCACTGTTTTAGATTTATCTAAACAGTACACTAAGTCTCCAACTTTATAAGAATTTGTATTTAATCTTGAGTCATAATCCCGTTTTTGTCTTTTAATTGTTGATTTAGTGAATTGTCTTGCTAAAGAATAGCTATTTTCTAGTTTAGCTTTTAAACTTTCCACATATTCAGATTCTTTTTCACAATTATGTGATTTCGGGAAACATCCGTATTGAAGTTGAATTGGCAAAGTTACCTCCCTTCCGAACATCAGATAATTTGGACTATAACCTGTTGAACTATGAACACTAGAACGATATGCCGATGTCACAAGAGCTAAGTCTTCGTCCCAGTTTGTTTGATTGTCATCAATATATGTCGTAATCATGTCATATAGGCACTGATTAAACCTTTCAGACATCCCATTTCCAGAAGGATGGTATGAACTAGTTCTTGTTTGATTTATTTCAAGGAGCCTACACATTTCCCTAAATAATTTCGATTGATAATTAGATCCTTGGTCACTGTGAATATCCAAACTAACTCCATATCTACTGAAATATTCATACACAATTTTTCGTGCAACAGTCTCTGCTGTTTGATTTTGAATAGCATAACACTCCACAAATCGTGTAAATTGATCCATCACTACGAGAATAAATCTATTGTTCTGCTGTGTAACAGGAAGTGGACCAATTATATCCGTGCACACTCTGTCTAAAGGAAACGAGACTGAATATTCCTGCAGTCCGTGTCGACCTGGTTTCGTTGGTCTCTTTCTCGCTGCACAAACTGTACAATTGCGAATAAAATCCCTGATATCATCTTTCATTCTGTACCAATAAAAGGATGACTTCACTTTAAAAACTGTCTTATCTATTCCAAGATGAGCTGATAACTTCAAACTGTGACATGATTTCAAAACATCCTTCTTTAGTAATGAAGGTATCACTAACTGTTCTCTTACTGTCTTATCCTTATATGGGTGTTTTCGAAATAATACACCATTCCTTAAGTGTAATATGTCCCAATTTAGCCATAAATTACGCACTACCGGTGATTCACCAGCAATAACATCCCTGGTTGGTTTAACACCTTTTTCCAACCAGATGATAATGTAACCCACGTCTGGGTCATTCCTTTGTAATTTCGCGATACTTTCCGGAGAATGGTCAACTAAGAGCGAGGATTTGAACTGGTCACTGACATTGAGGGTAGTATCAACGTCGTTAGATTTCAAATCAAATGGTTCCTCTTCCACCCCTTTCGGAGATACTCCATGTTCACTTCCCTGTTCCCGGTTTCGAATCCTGAGACGCAAAACACTACCAGTAACTTTGTGTAGTGCACTTTTTGCATTACTGATTATTATGGCTAAAAACACAACCAATATATTCCAATAGTAGAGAAATGATCGCACAGCATGAAAACTTGTACTTCCATTATTTATCCTGGAAGCGGAAATGTTCCTGGTAAATAAAGGTATCACATCATCTACTTTTGCAAATTCTGACCACTCATTATGACGCTTTAAGCAGATTTTGCAGCCTTTACACGGTAAATTCTCCAGTATGGAATTTGCGTCATAACAGTCACACTCCTTTGGATCACACGGTATTCTAGATAAGCTATCACAATTCACGTGTTTGGTACCCTTCCGGTGTTCAATTTTAAAATTGAATTGTGCCATAATCTCTATCCATCTCGCCATTTGATCTGTGGGAGATTTGAACGACATAATCCATCGTAACGAAGAATGATCTGTCCTCACTAAGAACTCGCGTCCCAGTAAGTAATGTCTATATTTGTGCATGAAGGTAACCATTCCGAGCAATTCCCGACGAGTAACACAGTATGATCTCTGCGCCTTTGTAAGAGATTTGCTGGCGAAGAATACAGGTTTCTCTATTTCACATCCTGCTTTGTCACAATACTGCATCTGGGACAAGCAACCACCAACTCCAGTATCACTCGCATCAACATCCAAAATAAACATTCCTTCATCCTTTGGATAAACTAAGATGTCTCCACTTACAAATGCAGACTTTAAATCTTCAAATGACGCCTGTTGCTCCGAATCCCAATGAAATTTCTGACCGGCCCTCATCAGTCCATTCAATGGTGCAGCTCTAGTAGAAAATGACCTGATAAATCTTCTATAATACGAACAAAATTGAACAAAACTTCTAACTTCAGTTAAGTTCTTTGGCACCGGCCAACTTTTAATACATTCAATTTTATCATCATTTGGTTTAACTCCTTCCTTGCAAACTGTAAATCCAAGAAATTTAACAGAGGTTTGAAACAGTTCACATTTCTCAGGTTTCAGTTTTAATCCAGCGTTCATTAAACGTTGAAACATTTCACGCAAACGTTGTAACTGTTCTGTGAAATCTTTTCCAAAAGTAATAAGGTCATCTAAATATATTAATAAAGACTTCCATTGAATGCCACGGAATATTAATTCCATACAACGCTGAAATGTCGCAGGCGAATTTGACAGTCCCATAGGTAATGTCACATATTCGAAAAGTCCATTTCTACTAGTACAGAACGCTGTCTTGGCTCTGTCTTTTTCCTCTACCTCTATTTGCCAAAATCCTGAAGCAAGATCACAAGTACTAAAATAGACAGCTTCATCCAAACTGTCCAAACACTGGTCAATTTTGGGTAGCGGGTATGAATCTTTGACTGTAATGTTATTTAAAAGTCTATAGTCAATACAAGCACGAGTACCGCCTCCCCGCTTTTTGACAAAACACATTGGGAAAGACCAAGGGCTATTACTCTCCCGTATAACTCCTGCTTCAAGTTGTTGCTGAATAATCTTTTCTTCTTCGCCTTCAAATGCCTTGGGTACCCGCCGTGGGGGTACTTTAATTGGTCTATGATTTCCAACATTTATGGTATGTTTTACAACACTGGTACGCCCTAAATCACTAGGACCAATTGAAAATATAGGTTTAAATTCATCCAATAGATTCACAAGTAAAATCCTTTGATTATCAGAAAGTTCTGCGCTTGAACGTTTGTACAAATCTTGTAAAGGTTTGCACAACTTGGAAAGAACTTCCTCTATGTCAGAACTATCACTGCACGGTTGGTTTAATCCATGTGAAAGATTGTCACTTTCAACTTGAGAGTTTTCTAAATCACTTTCTTGTAAATCCTCGGCATAACCAAGAGTAGAACCTTCCTTAATGGTTACACTTTCTGGTGATGTATTAATTATCCTAATCGGTATTGAATCACCATTGTTCACATTTTCGGCATTGAAGACAGTATTTCCAATTAAAAGTCCCTCACCAATACCTCTATTTGGTAGTGAATTTTTCATAAATTGACCAAATTTTGTATTAAATACACCACCATTTGATTTAATTCCTGGGATTAAACACTCTGATTCTGCTGGTAAAACAATATCTTTGTTGCAGGTGATCCTGACTGCTCTAAGAGGTACATTTTCAATAACAGTGTCATATTTCTTGCCATTTAATTTCAGGCCATTCTTGTTTAAGTTATAATTGAAATTATGCAAGAAATCAAGTCCCAGTAGTCCATCTTCTCTTATATTTGCCACAAAGACGTTCCACTGAAACACATCTTTACCTATTTGAATGTCAACACAAGCAACACCTTCTATACTTAAAAGTCCATTATCCGCAACTTCAAGCCTTATCGATGAATCCACGGGTTGTAATTCCGGCCTTAAATTGTCAGCAATTTTATTGAAAAGTGCTGTAGAAATTATTGTTGCACAGGCACCTGTGTCAATAACAAAATGACAAGTAATATCACTGAGTAATGTTTTCAGCAAAATTGATGTACCTAAATTAATCCCTCTGCATTTCACAATTTTATATTTTTGTCTCTCGCTAGATTGGACCAATACAGGGCCGTTTGTACCAGTCCTTCCTAGTTTAACTTCTTGCTTCCAAAGTTCCCGCCATTATTCCGTCTGCAATCGCGAGAAATATGGCCATTGAAGCCACATTTATAACAAACAATATCTTGCGGGGTTCTAGCAAACTCCTTGCGAGGTTGCTGAGAAGCAGCCGGTTTAAGTTGTGACGCCAACTGATCGATCTTTTTGCCTAGACCGGTTTTAATGTCACGTCCAAAAGCCTGCAACCGACCCTCGGTCACAAATTCTTCAAGTGCATTCTTTGGTTTGGGTGTTTCAACAGCACGTATTTTTACTCCACCTTTGACCTCTTCCTTGAGACTGTTGTAGGTCTCAAGTATTGTTCTTGCCTCATCAATATTTTGGGGGTCTTTCATCCCAATAAAAAGGGTTGCCTGCTGGTCCTG
>NC_068362.1:12500-75000 GCF_020536995.1 Dreissena polymorpha
TCATTATATATGCGATACCCTTTGCAATTATAAAAAGCGTTAAATGGTTCAAAATTGTTATTTTGTACTATGGTAATAAATACTAAATAGATATATGTTTGCTCTGTGCCATGTATTAAATTAGCAATCCTGATTCGTGAAAACGCATAATTCATTATTTAAAATCAATGCAGTTTCAAATAAAAACAGTAGTTTAAATGTGACTGTGGTTTTAAGATCTTACTGTTTGTCATAGTATTAATAGACAAGTCTTATTTAGCTATTCATTACAGGATAATAGGCCCGTAAAGCCCTCATTCACATATATTATTTTATCAATTTAAAGTTATAAATAATAAATATGTATAATAATAGTTATGTATGAATATCAATTCCCATCCAGATGTTCAACAAACAATTCAGAATGTATATAAAGCTTAATTTAAAAGTATAAAAGAATACTGTATAACAAGCTTGAAAATCGTATGCAGTTTATATGTAAACAATTTATATTATTTTTGGTGTGTTTAATAATAGTTTGATCGAAAACAATTAAGCATTCAACACGGTGTCATTAAAGCTCCATATGTGCAAACAAATATGCGCTATTAAAGTTTAAATGGTAAGCTTATAAGATAAACTGTCCTAATATGTTATTATCAATTTAATACGTTTTCTAACATGAACCTAATACTATGAAATTTATGGAATAAATGAAATATGAATTTATAACCAAATTTGACAATACAATATAATAAACAAACACTTAAATTGGAAAGTGGGATTAAATAAAAACCAGTATCATATTTTACAATATCAACTAAAATTAAAAAAAAAGAAATCATTTTCACCACCTGTGAAAGGTGTGGTCCATTTCAGTGAACTCGCTTTGATACTGAATCAAAGCCCTGAAGGCACTGTAGGTGTTCGCTGTTGTATAAGTTTAGACGCAACTAAGTTTTAAAAATTATATTATAGCTTTTAATATTGCAAGTTTTAAATGAACACAACCCATTCAAATTAATAAAGAGTGTGTCTTAAAGCACAGGTCCAGATGTGTTTTTTTAATCATTAATAGAAAATATAATTTAAGCTTCATTATGGGAAAACAGGGCTTAATGCATATGCATTAATTGTCATCCTAGTACCAAAGACTCTTTAAACGAAAAACATTATAAAATCAGAAATGTCGTCCTTGATTAGCTTGTGCGCATTGCACAGGCTAATCAGTGTGTACAGGCTAATCTTATTTGACATGCATTAAGCCCCGTTGAGAAAATATAATTGCAACAAACATGTGTCTCAATTGATGTAAACCGTTTTTTTACACATGATAATAACTTCCAGAAGTAAAAAAACCATGTATCTTGTTTAAGCATATACATTTACACATGTTATGTGTGGTTTTTATTGTTGACTTCCGCCAGCAAATAGTTTTGATAAGAATTAAAATCGTAGGATCACTTACTACTTATTCCCATAATCCAATGCTCTGTGATGGCTTTTACAATCTATTCTGTATAAACATACACCTCATCCATCAATATATGGGCTTTTCCCATATGCCCTTTGCATACCAAGTTTATACTACACGATTTATGGAACCGATACTAATTATAAAATGTATCATGACTTTCTGAATTACGAAATGCATTAAGGAAACTTTGTATCAATCTTTTTTCATCCCACATTTTCCTCAACAACAAAGTATGTAATTGGCGTCGCACTGAAGTGCGGCGATCAGTATGTAATACGTTTTTTTTCACTTATGGGAGGAGAAGTTATTTTACGGATCAATGTATATATTAATGTTGTCAGAATATCTTGCATAGTGGTGATTTTTTGTGTAAATTATTGTAAATAAGTACTGCATTTGTGCCTATTACATTTACTACAACATGTATTGCAAAGCTAATTCTTTTAATTAATAACTGATCACAGGGACTGGGCAAAAATGAAAGATCACAGGGACTGGGCATATACGCGAACCGGTGAAACTTTCTGGTTTTGTATAAAAACAAAACTTCTTTGTTCCACTATCCTAGCAACCACCTAGTTACTAATAAAGGCGCTAAAGAGCGCAAAAAGCGACACATGTTATTAATTGTTATAACGAGTCTTGATAAAGGAAGCAGCCGCTTATCAATGAGGAGCACCATCGCAGCACCCCAGGCTCATTACTATCAAGTCCTCCTACAGTTTTTTTTAAGAACCACATATAGAAGGCCGCAGGCCTGACCCGTATCTTGCCAGTGGTATGGACTCTTTGGTATGGACAATTAACCCCGCTCACTATCCAGCGTTTAAACTTCCGGGTTTACATTTAAACCGACTATTAATAGCTTATTAATATCTTAGTTAGAAGGTGATTTTTCAAGCGGTTCCGTAGTGTAGTGGTTACACGCTCGCTTCACATGTGAGAGGTCCATGGAACAAGCCCCAGTAGAATCAAATTATTTTATTTGTGTTCTATGTTAACTTTTTGTTTTGATGTAGACATTTTAGTTTAAATATATATGCTGTTTTATTGTAACCATTTTGTGTTTTTATTATGCCCATGAAATATATGTGTGAGAGGGTGGGGTGTTCGTAAACACATTAAAACTTTTACAGTGTTTTCATATTAATGAGTACTCAACCCCAATCGTAAATGACCAACGTAAGAATAAGTTCAGGATCATCTCCCCTTGAAGTTGAGAAAACAAAATGAAATTAAAACAAGAACAATGCTCATTCCAAGCAATAAGATTTCCAACGGTTTACCAATTTATTTATGGTATTTGAATTTACTGAACGTTGTAAGCATTGTCTTCTTAAAAGCTTAATACACGTACAATTACAGCACACTACCTAAATCTTAACTCACATTATTGAGTGGAAACTGAGATCTACTTATCAACAGTGAGCTTGATTCCTATATAGCCCCTAATGCAATCCCAACAAATGACTTCATGTAAGTAACCTGTAAGTACACATTATTGCAGAAAAATACCTCTTTCTAGTTTTAAGGCCTTTAACTTGATATATGTTTCCATTTTGAGTAAACGTTTAGTTGATTCAGATGAAATATGTTTTCTTTTATTAGTAACAATGCCCTCGACCGCACTGACGCTAATGCGATCCGCCGCTAGATCAGCATGTAGCCCATCTCAATGTTTCACATAAACGGTAGTTCAATTGTCCAGGAAAATCAAAATACAGCTGTTGACATGTTACACCAGGGCATGATTTGTGCCAAAGGATCACCATACAGTGGTACACACCAAATATGAAACCCTGACCCTCGTGGTTTCAGAAATGAATATTGATGTTTAAAGTTATTTTCTATATAAAATGATTTCTGGAGTGACCGATTTTGATCCTCGAACTCTGATGGGCGATACGGTAACGTCACCGAACCGACTACGGCATAGATTCAACCGCGGAGGCGGTGTCTTACCTACTTAATCCCTTAACATCATATTTTACCCGTTGAAGTGAGTATCTTGACAAAGGGCTTAGTTTAGAACAATATCGACAAGTATAGACCAAATCTCACGCGGCAAGTTCACATAAGAAGAGAACCCGTAATTCCTGGCAGTTTTTATAAAAAGGAATTTTCCTTTGCTGGTCCAAAGAGCTTAGCTCAGATGATGGGACCAGAGGTACCGGTGCGATCCTGGATTTTATCCAAGAATATTCGCCTTTTATCGCTGATTCAAAGATGACAAAGCTGTCGGTCTACAGCAGAAATACCGAGGAATTCACATGTTATTCTACCTAGACAGTCGAAACGGCCTTAAACCAAAAGCAAAAACTTACGCGCTCCTCGCTTTGCCGATTTCCGACCAATTTAAAACAAGGATTTTTTTGTCATTTATGACTGCAACTTAACGTTTATGGTCGATAATGAATAAATATGACCGCTTCACGATCTTCACCGCAGCTGGCAATTGTGGACCAAACTGACCACAACCGACCATTTCGGACAATACTAACTAAAACTGACCATTCTAGTGGAAGTCGGCCCAAAGAACCTCGTCGGGTAATCTAGATCTAACCATAAAGTTTTAGTCATTTTTAACATGACTTACAAAGGTGTGCGTCATTTATCGTTAATGTTGCGACATATATCGGCAGTTGAATTTTTTGCGACATTAATCGTTAAAGTTGCGATAAATATCGTCAGTTGGATTTGCGACGTTTATCGTTCCTTGCGACATTTAAAGTCAACGTTGCGACAAATCTCGTAGCCTGCGACATATAACGGCGATGCGACATTTAACGGCGCTACAAAGGATGCATCCTCGTAGTTTCACAAAATATTACGACAACAGCTGAACTCTCCAAATAATTCAATCGTTTCGCGTTGAAACGCTTTATAATTTTTGAGTTTTTAAATCGTCCAAAAATGCATATAATGGCTTTTTTAGAACATGGTTAATGTTCAGTATAACTGTTTCATCACAAATATCACAACTAAAACGAAAATTTGCGAATCTAAAACAACTTCTTTTTTAAATTTGTCAATTAACCAAAACGTGAAAAGGTCCCTTTAAGCTTATATACATGTTTGATAAGGTCCTTTAAGCTTATATACCTGTTGGTTAATGTCCCTTAAGCTTTGCGTTTTTATCCAATTCGTACAGGACATTTTGGTGGTGGATAATGCCACGCTGTCAAGGGTTTGTGACGTTTTGAGTTACCTCAAACGCAGATTTCCGACGACGAAGGATGCTCAGACTCATTTTCCGAGATGCGCTTAATGCATAATATTGTCGAATTTATAAACACACGTTAAATATTCAAGCAGCGAACGCAACAAAGAAAACCCAAATATTAACTGTTATTAAATTGTTTATGTTCGTTTTCTCTTTTTTGTGTGTTTGTAACATGTGTCTGTTATACAATGTACATATTTTAAATAATATAAACAAAAAATCCGTACCTTCTATGTGAAGTACATGTATTCCATTAATAATCCGTATTGCAATTCAAAACAGACCAACTCAATCGAGTTGTATGGTCGTTAAGATTTTATGATTTTATGCACTGTACTACTATAGAAGTTCATCTCAGCTTTTCAACGCCTCACTTAGTTTACGTATGAATTTTACTTGTAGAACGTTTTTAACTCGCTCATTCTCATCATCTATAAAACACTCTATGTTGTGCAAAAGGTGGTAGACCGCTTATTATTTCATGGGGGCATGTTAGGATAATCGTATGGGAAAATCTACGAGGAATATCATCCTTGATACAAATTGAATAATGCATTTGGTTTCGGCAATGATGAACAAATAGTGTCCAATGGATTCGAGTTTCATTAAACGCACGCGTAAGTGAAATGGTAGAAGTGTATATTTCGAAACACATTTCATTCCTGTTTTCTGTCCGACTCGAGGCAAGTGACATATTTGTAGGACATGCAATTTTTAACATGTATACAATCCGTGTTTAGGTAAACATCTTAAAGAAATTCATAACAATTATGAAACCTAATCATATTAGGAAGCATGTTTAACGCAACTGTTAAAATGTTAGTTTATAAGCATTTTTATAAATTGCAAAACTTAGTGTATTCCGTGTTTAAATGTGAATGTTACATATTGTTTTCATTTATTTTGAATTTAACGTAAACGTTAATTAGTAGCTAATTGAATGAATGTCGTAGTGGTAATACTTACGTTCAAAGCAGTGCAATAAGCTATAGGTTACAGTATACTAAATAATCGTTTCATGTAGGGCTGTACTCTCTCAGAGTTGTCGTTCCTTGCTCTCACATACACCTCTGCGAAAGGCTCAGCATGCCATATTGCCCAGAAACTGGGTAAAACCGAACAAACGAATTCAAAGTATATTTGATTCGGATGTTTTAGAATCAGAGGCGTAAAATAATGAAATAGGAATTTTAAATTTACGATACATCGTGCAAAAACTTGCGAGTTTAAATGAAATTCTTTGGAACTATTTTATTGCCCATTTACGCAGATGGAATCATTCCATGCGCTTCACAAATGTAAACAATTGAACATAATTTTTATTGAGTGACGTAAGGCATTGCTTCGATGTATGTATGTATGTAGGTTTGTTAACATAAAAAAACATATCAATTTTATAATAATGAATTATGACTGATATAAGATATTAATGTAAGAGATGGGGTTTTTAATGCAGTGAATGTAATGTAACCGTCGTGCAATAGATTGTTTAGTATACTGTAACCTCCATGATGAACGCTTGGAATAATCATGACATGAATGAGACGCTTTGATAAAAATGGTCCGTTCTGAGCCCATCACAGAGGTGAATGTAATGTAACCATCGTGCAAGAGATTGCTCCAAGGCATGTTTTACACTTACAATTATTGTTCGGGTTTTATCTTTCGGAGATAATGGTAGGGTAAAAATAGGTGTTCACGGCCGAATCCCTTAAATATGATAAACTTGGAAACTAAAGTAAAGCCTTGCACTGAAAAAGGTTACATTCCACTAAGAAACGGCCGAAAAAAAAGTTGCAAAAACAGTCGATTTTGATTCGTGTCAAGTTCTTTCTTGGATTGAACATGATCTATCTTTTTTATGGCATAAATCGATACCGCTTAAAATGGCCTTTAAGAAAATGTATGGTTAGGGGGGTCTTTATGTACAAAATGTTGCATTTATTTTCGCTCAAATTTGTCGATTTTACATTCAATTATATAGGAAAACTATTAAGTATATTCTGACCTATACAGTTTCACACTTGACAACATTCAAACCACTCTCGCTTTCCCGTGCACTACCAGTGTGCGGTCTTGTGGTGAAAGAAAGTGGTATATAGGAACGCGACAAGTAAATGAAGTAACGGTGTACAACAACGTAGGTCTTATATGCGAAGAGTCACTAATGTTTCTATATAGACTTACGCGATTTCTTAACATTTTTTATCAATGCCAAGTATGTGTCCCAGATATATTTAGGTTACTTTATAAGTACAATCTAAATACGCATCTAAATATGTACTTTAGCAGTGTGTCCTTTGTATAAAAATGCGATCATTATATGAAGACAAGTAAAAATACGTCCAGAGAAGCCAGGTACTCGGAAATATGCTTTCAAAGACCAGGTTTTTGCAAGATAATGCCGAAGGACGGTTACCCATATGTGCCTTATCCAATCTTGAAGGGGTAGAGTTGTGTTATAGCCAACAGCTTGAGTGTGTTGTTTATCCGGAAACGTTTTGTATATATTTTTATTTAATGCTTTCCGGTGGTTTATAGAGAAATATCAGTGAATTAAAACTGAAAATTTTATTGTTTCAAACAGTGAAAATTATCAGTGAGAATTATCGATAATTTTCATTGTTTACTGTGAAATGACGTCATATTTTTGACGAAATGACGTCATTATCCCAGCAAAATTCGTTAGTTAAACTCTTGAACAATGTATATAAAAAAAGCATTTAATAAAAAGAAAATTTGTTGGATTCGGTGGATTATCTATTTTAATTCACTCGTGATCATAGACAATATATGTTTTCACTTGTGGCTGCGCCCCTCATGATCAAGATGAAGGGTTGTGTAAAGGAGGTATTGATAGTGTTCGGAATTACATACCACATTCAAGGACTGATCCAAATACCGAAAGATTGACTAAATTTGATCCTTTTTTATGTTGCATGTCCGATGACTTATAATAATTGTTTTTTTTTTGCAGTAATGAGCCGTCAAGTTGGAGAGAAGAGGCAGTCATACGACCCCTGTATGATGGATCAAACTGCCGAGGTTGTAAATCCTCTAAAACATATAACCTACTTTTCCCTCTTTATTTACTAAAAAACTTTTTCCAAAATTGACTGAGTATGTTAGTGTAAATGATTGGCCTTATATCTTTTTCTAGGTACAATGTGTTTCCAAGCTGGACTAATGAAACGAGAAATCACTGGACAATCCAAATGTGTGCATTTAGGCCTGTACCATATTGTGAAAGCTTAATAAGAAATACTTTACAACGACGAACGTGAATATAACCATATTTTACTCGAGGATATATTAAACCATCTTCTTTGGCGTTCAAAAACAAGCATGGATGCCTCCAGAAGTATTTTAACCTTTTGTGCGAAACAAGAAATAGCCTTAGACCAGAGCATTGTGTATTTACTAAATACACAATAGCCAGAATGAAAGCTAGATGTGGTATGGTAACATAGATTTAACAAGATTCATTGTTACCAGATCACATCTAGCGTTGAAATTATGGCTTTTATATACGGAACACTGATTTTGTATGGATTAACTTTATCTTACGAAATAATTAACGAAATATTCTTTGATGTTGAGTGTTAATGGGGCTTTAAAAGGATCTGTATGGTTATGATGTTTACGCATTGAGTCGCAAAACACATTAACTTATCGGGATGATATAACTATTGTGGTTAGTCTACATTAGCGACACGGTAATTCACACGGACCAAAGTAGGGTGCAACGAAGCATTACAACGAAACGAGCACATAATTTTTAAAACATGTTGTCACAAGATTTATTATCGAATACCGGGTGAATACAGTTTCATGCTTTTGTACATAATTTCACGAAATTTATGATCGAATCCCGGCTGTATTAAGTTTGAAGAAATAAAAGTGTACGTTTTGCAACACTGCGTTTTGCAAGATAGAATCTATATTTGAAATATGAAATGAGTAAAATAGACATAAAATAATTCTTTGGAACGAAATCACTTGCATTGAGTATCAAATTAACTGATGTTTGTATTTAAATAGCTAATATGTATTTAATGCTCATGCCATTAAGCATTAAATATTGGGGACTTAAAATACATTCATTCGTTTCAAGATACCGAAATTATAAACCTAACATCACTAAAATTATGTTTCACACTTGTGGATGACATCAACGCGACTTCTGACATTAACGCTGCCTGGTTTGAATAGAGACTGGTTGATTTTCGCTAAAATATTCGTATGTAATTATATCCGTCAGTCCCACAATTTACTTTTTAAATGTAATATTTATTTGTGTAATTTGAATAAATAACAAAAATCCTATTGTGGTAATGGATAACAGTGTTCTTTGCATTTTCACTAATTGACAGTGAGTTTGGTGAATGAAAAGTTCGTTAAAAAGGTAAAAGAGTTGAATATGTCTGGACAAAGGGCGTGATTAACTGTAAAGTATCTAAATGCGTGTTAATATCCTTGTTTCGTTGACGTTTTAAAAAATATCAGTTTACCGAAACCTCCAGATCTATTGCTCTATATTACTTTTTTTAACGACCTTATCATTTATCGAGCTTACATGTAATCGTTTTTATTACAGAACTTGTTTCTAAGTTGGTATTTTTCAAACTGTGTCAATTAAATGGAATCAACGGGATTTTTATTTTAAAAAGGTCATCATGTTCGGAATTACGAACACTTCGGTTCGGAATTACGAACATATTTTCGGAATTAGGAACAGTTGGATGTTCGCATGCTTTGTAAATAATTTCTTTTTGGTTGGACGATTATATAATTCTATTTTGAACTAAAGTATATCATTTGCACATATCTAGTTGATTATTGTCTCTCTTTGCTTGAAAGTGATCGTTATTCCGAACATCATTATAAGTGGCTTAAGTACGGAAACGTATATGATACACCCCAATAATGTGGTCATGCCGGAATAATTTATATCGACTTACTGTGAAATAACATGGTATATCGACATAGTTTTGTAGCTTTTCAGACCTTAATTTTACTCGTCATAACGACATTAAGTTGAAGCCTCGACGTAAATGTTTCCGGCTTTTCCCGAAAATATATTTGGTCGACATGATCTAAGTCGACAATTCTACATAATTGTTGGCGTCATGCTCTGGTGAAACTGACTTGCCATCATAGTTTTAGTCGACACGAGGAGTTATTGTTAAGCCATGAAATCTTTTTTGACATCATCCAATTATTGCAACATTGGTCCATGACTTCCGGCGTCGAACAGATTTTTAGTTTCTGGTATATTCTTTCGAAACACGCAAGACCTCAGACAGTCCATTTTTACAGCAGGAATGCTTGGTATAAAGGTTAAAATAACATACAATGTTTGCAAACAATAAATATGAATGTGTTCGTTGGGTTTTATGAGCATTTAGAGAGCTTAAATCTCGATTGATTCATTTAGATATTTCTCTTCAACTAATACATGCAAAACGTGTGTTTAACGACTCACAACTTTTTTATATTGCAGATTTGTGTCTCGGTGGCACTGATATATGTTGACTCATCGTTAGCTGTACTTTCAAATCAAGAAAGGGATGTTTGGATTTCGCGTTATCACATACAGGGCTATACGCGTCTGGATATATGTGGATTCTTGCTTTTCCTACACAACACTGCTCGCAGTTTGAGTCAACTGAAACGGATACTGCGTGGGTAAAGGGCTCAAAAGACGCAACGCGTCGTCTCCTCTTCCAGACGTTATACGAGCGATTCGCTCAGTATATAAAAGAAGGATGGCTGTATGTGGTTATAAAACTATATGGAAACTGGTCAACACAACCACAAATGTCAAAGCAACCCAAGAAACATTAAGGTGTGTATTGAAGGTAATTGATCTTGAGGGTGTTGCTCTCAGGTCTGCACATCGCCTGCGAAACAGAGTCTATACCAATAAAGGTCCTAATTTTACTATACACAAGCTAAAGCCTGTTGGAATTGCTATACACGTTGCGGTGGATGGATTTTCCAGATGCATATTATGGCTGGAGGCATATTATTCGAATAATGACCCTCGAATTATCGCGGGCTTCTTTGTTAACTTTGTGAAACGGATTGGTCGCCTTCCACGTCTGGTTCGTGGCGATGCAGGGACAGAAAACGTTTGGGTACGGGCTATGCAGATAGCGTTTAGGTTTAATGACAGAGATAACATGTCTGGAATGAACAGTTACATGACTGGGAGATCCACTGGCAATCAAAGAATTGAACGTTTTTGGGTAAATTTAAGAGTAAGTTTTACTGTGTTTTGGAGGAACTATTTTAAGGATATGGTAGACAGCGGCTTGCTTCGAAATGATGATCCTGTGCATTTAGAATGCTTGTGATTCTGTTTCATACCATTAATACAACGCGATCTGAACCCTTTCACCCATCTATGGAATTCTCATCGGATTCGGCAGCAAAGACATGTGGAATCACCAAATGGGATACCGATAGTAATGTACTACCAGCCTGAGGTGTATGGAACCCGAGATTTTTCATTTCGGCTTCCTTGCGAATTGGAAACCATTGATCGTATTCAAGAGAGATACTTTGTAAAGAAACCGCAGTTTGGATGTAAAGATGACTTCATACCAGTCCTAGAACATGTGTGTGAAATGCAGCGGGAGCAACTGACAATTCCTGAATCGATTGAAAGAGCAACTTCTTTGTTCTTGGCCTTGAGTGAAATATTGGATGGTTACTAATTACATATGCAAAAATATATGCTTAAAAAAATGGTTATATTTTGCAAATTTAATCGTAAAGTTTGTTTAGTTCAAGTTAGTTTCGTTTCCAGTTTTATTTACGATGTGTCGATAAGAAACACAAAATTGATATTATTGTTATTGGAATTGATCATGAAGTAGTTAAACGTTGTTTTTTTTTCTTTGCTAAAATGAATTCACTCATATTGTTGTACACATTTACAGACATTGCAAACTTGGCAAAACAGATTAATCATGTTCCTCATTTCATTGTTAGATTGCAAAAGAATGAATGAAACGTCACTAATTGTTTGAAAACATGGCGGTCATTTAGTTATGAAATCATCGTAAAGTGTGGAATGTTCCTTTCAAAATATGGTTCTTTCAAAAGATTTTTTAATATTTCATTTCAAACTTCAATATATGGAACGAAACGACTGTTGTAAATCTTATATTTAATATTAACACGGGCGCAAATAAATGATACGTTTATTTTGTATTTTCTTACTTGATTTGCTGTTCCTGAAACTGTAGTGTATATAGCACATGTTTGAAATAAATGTTCATACTGCAATACGATCTTTAATTTTGTTGAATGGTCAAATAATTCGTTTTTGAGGAAATGGAAAATTATTCAAATGTGACACAACATTGGGCTATTTGTAGATCAATTTTAGGGTTAGTTAATGTGACTGGTCTTTCTTCGTCGTCCGTCAAAATTTTCACTAAAGCGAAATCACCTACTCAGCTGTGTCAATATTACCAAAACATGAACAGTTTTTAAAGCTAGTAAGGTTGTTGTTTGCTTTTATTTCCATATTATGTCTACATCGCACATTATTTATAAAAATATTTTCAAAAATGTGAAATATTTGGTTTATATGGTCCGATATAGATCGGTCTATGTTCTGACCCTATATATAATATATATATATATATATATATATATATATATATATATATATATATATTATAAATTATTAGATTATATATTTATAATATGTATGTATTAATATATATAATTGTCTGCATTCATTATTTCGGTTCCTTATCTAAAAGTCTTAAAAAAGCATTTTCGGACTTGATGTATATATTATCAACATCCGTACAAGCTTAATTGTAATCTTCATTACTTGTGTTTGCATATCTTTAACATCAAAAACCCACGTTAAAGGCATATCATGAATGTCGTAGGAGTTTTTCTATTTAGTAATTTTTCATCAAACATTTAGTTTTTTCTACTATTTTAGAATCGGATCTACCTAATTAATATACGCGAAATATCAAAGGGTAGTGTAAACATATTACAGCGGGTATTTGTGATATGTTGTTAAATAGAGACAATCTATTATATGCAATTAGTGTATTTAAATGCCCATTTACGAATTTAGATCAAACCGATACAATGGTATTTCTTGTTAAGCTACTTTTGTATATCCCTAGTGGGTTATTATTCAGTTGACCGATTTTGAAACGCAGTAGCATCTTTATCCGAAATGAACTAGAAGCAATAAGTGTATTTAAATGACCATTTACGTGACCATTAAGATCAAACCAATGCGATGGTATTTCTTGATAAGCTGCTTTTGTGGGTGACCGATGGCCGATTTTGTATCGCAGTAGCATCTTTTACCGAAATGAACCAGATTTCCGATTGAACCTGAACAATTAATGTGAGATTGAGATAGCAATTGTATTCATGGTCGTACAAAATCAAAGTAATCTTTAAAGATAGAACGTGATTTATGATAAAGGAAACACCATCCAGTTCAACCGTGGCGAGTAAACTTGAATTTGACATTGGCTTAAGGGAAAATGTTTTGTAAAATAAGAAACTGTTAATATACTTAGCCGGTAATTAGTTTAATCTGTGTAGGTCATTTGAAACTGTCTTTCATGAATCTTATAAATATTCCATGTCGTATACAAAATAGCTTACTGAAAGAAAAGAGCCCTTAACTAAGCATATGGTCGAGTAAACCACGTGTACCGTAATTTTAAAAAAGGTTATCGTTTTAATGTCCAAGCAGATTTGCAATTATTATTTTTTGATACATTTTATTCACAAACCCCAAGCATCCTATTCAAATATGTAATTGACGTGAGAGAATCGCAAGTTATAAATTATCTATATGACTATAGGAAGCACACCGTTTCAGTCTTAATTGTAATTTAAATTCTTGTCATTCAAAAAAGTTATGATATGTTCAATAATAAACAAGAAACATGTTCGAAAAATAAAGTTGTTACATAATTTACCAGAAGTGATACATAACAAAAATCAGGCGCGAATAAAAAATTATCTGATACGCGTAAATTATCAACCTTTGCAAACCGATAACAACCCCTTCAAACTGGTCACTATATAATATAGTAACGTGTTATTGTCAGGGATACAAATTTAAACACGGCCGTGATACTGTGAACGTCTGTGGCAAAAAGGTCTTTACTTTCGTGCAGTTCTAAGCAGGTTCGGGTTCGCTCTCCGCCCGACATTATAAAATATGTCATCATTTATAAGGCAATCTCTTAAACGGCCAATTTTAAATTTAATCTTACCTTAACCCATTTATGCCTAGCGTCTAGAAAAAAGGCCTTTGCAAACAGCGTAGACCAAGATGAGACGCCGCATGACGCGGCGTCTCATCAGGGTCTGCGCTGTTTGCTAAAATGAATTTCTGTAAGAAATATTCTAAATATAGAAATAAATATACCAGACATCCCTAATTTTGGGAATAAATCGGTCCAATTTAGTAGGATGGGAGAGTCCACTAGGCATACATGGGTTAATCTGATACAATTAGAATAGCCACTGAAATACGTATGTGCACACATTACAGGTGAACATTTTGGACCAGGAAACGTGTCAGTTGTGTAAATGTTATCCTAAATAGGAATGAAACACTGTTAAAAACGGTAAAAAATCTTACAAATGTAAAACAAAACAAAAACAATCAAAAGAACAAATGCCTTTGTTTATTGCAGACTTCTGCAGAATAGTATTATCGCATGTTTAACGATCAAAACACTCAACGAAAAAGACCAATGTACGTGAAACAGAAATATGTAATTATTAGAAATACACTTTAAATTAACTTTACAAATCGATAAAACCGCAGAGTTTATATTAACGCTTAAGAACCTGGCACTTTTAGGGGATTGTATAAATTCTCATCTTAATATTAGCCTTGTTCTGATAAACTGGGCTTAATGCATTTGCGTAAAGTGTCATCACAGATAAGCATGTGCAGTCCGCACAGGCTAATCAGTGACAACACTTTCCGCCTAAACTTGATTTTCGGTAAGGAGGGACTTCCTTGAAACTCAAAATACCATAAAAGCGGAAAGTGTCGTCGCACATGCATTTTGCCGTATTTTTTCAAAACAAGGCTCAAATATTCTTACTTTAGAAGCTGACTCTCGTCGTGGAAATCTGTCATAGCTCATTTAAGTTTATACACATTCTGTAACTCTTGTAACTGTCCTTAGTAAAGGAATGATACATTGGAACTGATCTTAGTGTCTTCATGCTAGTAACATACTTGGTATTTATAAATAAATAATCGTAGAATTTTTTTAATAAATCTTTTATCACAACAACCATAATTTCATAAATAGGATTCTGGAATTGTGGAGATTATTTATAGATGTTTAATTATAAAGAATATAATGTGATATATGTTTAATTATAGAGAAAATAATGGTTTAAATAACATTATAGAATCTTAATTTAAATATTTACCAAATGATAAGAGAAAGTCATTAAGTTTACATTAAAACGTTCCACGGTTATCACGGCAAATTAAAACGTGACTGCCTGTAGGTATATACTTTAAGATGTCAAACAAGATTAGTTATGAAACACAGATAATTTCTGTCAAACACCTGCCGACCGCTTCATTAAATCGGGACATAATGCAAATTAAAACGTGACTGCCTATAGGTATATACTTTAAGATGTCAAACAAGATTAGTAATGAAACACAGTCCGAATATACTTATCTTGAAAAGCCATCAAAATTATTCGTTGACATGTTCATATAAGATAATTTCTGTAAAGCACCTGCCGACCGCTCATTAAATCGGAACATAAGAGAGTCGGTCAACCGACATATTAATAACGGCAAATCAAAACTGTATACAGCCTATTTGGTCAGTTTGATTTTTCATGGTTCTAAAAAGACAATAAAGTAGAGCAGTCACGTTTTCTTGTCGTGGCGGCCATATTGCTCGCCGTGCTGTAAAATTGAACTACACGTACATTAGCCAGCGTTGTTTTAGACAATATTCAACAGAAATAAATCACGATAAAAAGAGAAATGAACTTTGTTTGTTACTGTATGTTTTCCACGAACAATTTGTAATTTCGTTACATGCTTAAGAACTTGAACCTGGTTATAAAATGCGCCGCTTCTCAGCAAAGATTCTTCACTCGAATCATACCATGGATCTCCTACTGCTTGCTTTTAATGCTCGGCATTTAATAATGTTATAACTACTTCTGATTTAAGTACAATTTAAGTAACTTGGTTTTGATATAACTGTTATCGCTTCTACTTTGTGTACTTGATTTTCTTATGCATAATATATTGCAATTATTACTGCTGCTAATACTACTCCACACATTATTCATGATTTTTATTGAACAAGGGACCAAACACAAACCATATTTTGATTGAGATAATTTTTGTCTGTAATAAGACTTGTATTTGTTTATCGTACATGTTTTTTTAAAAAGTCTAAGACGACAGAGGCATTGATGTATTTATAATGAGAATTAATACCTTGTTATTGACATCAATGTTTGTGCTCATAAAAACACATACACGCGGATATCACCCGTTAAACGATAAAGCAAGAGAGATAACTGCGTACTTACATTATATAATATTTTGCATTACGTCCCTTGATTTGTATTTCTGCTTCTTATTACAATACTTATTATATGACCCTATATAATAAGGTTATTTGAATACAATATTTCGTAGAAGTATTTTTCTTAAAAATAAGAAGGTACGTTATTAAAGGTCCTTGAAAATGTTAGGCTACCAAAATATTTATCTGGAAGTTTAGCGGGTAAAATGCAAATTTGATAATTTTTCGTACACTGAACTTCTGCATGTTTATATATACTCAACAGTATTATTAATGTGTTATTGAAAGCGAATAATGCATTTAATCGCCGATTATACGTGCACTCATCATTGTAAAACGACAAAAATGAACTGCGAATGTAAAAGTAACGCTTGACTTTCAAGTGGGTATATACGATTATTTATATGTGTTTAATTGTAATATATTGATAGAATATGTTACAATTACACAAAATAGGCAAGAAAAATTATACATTAAAGCCGAATTTTATAAAATGCAGCAAAGACAAATTAGCGGCCCGAGCCGATTGTGACGTACATATTTTCCTACAATAACCGAAGCATTCGTCTTTGTATTAGGATTGGAGTTAGTGTTCCAATCGCACATTCTCGGCCCTTTCCGTCAAACATCGGATAAGTACCTCGAAGGAGATAGTATGAATACATATTTCGGAAGCGGTATTGCGGTCTACCTACGCGGGCCTACGCGAATCAAAATTACATAGTAAAAACAAACATGGCCGGTTTTGCGAGTTGTTTACATTTTGCAAAGATGAAAATGGGGATTTTCTATGCTCTGAAGCCAGAGCAAGTACAAACTCTACAGGAATTATGGACGCCATCGTTGTTATTTTTGTTGTTGTTGTAACATTCTTAGAATGGTATGACGTGGGCGGACTTCATTCAACCTGTATTTCTCCCGAGTCCGATTATGATAATCTGCGAGGGGTAACGAATGTTAGTGTTCGTGTGTCGTATGAATAGATATCGTTGCAGGAATTCAAATAAACCGTTAAACTAAGTTTAGATTCACATCGTACATGTATGATATACATGCTGGCGAATTCGGCTGTACAGCCGTTTTCAATTTCAGAATAAGATATCTGGCTTATTTCGCATTTTTCGACACATGTTCTTCTTAACTTTTATTTTAATTTGTATTGAACTATATATATAATACGTTTTTTTTACACATTTTACAGTATATAAATTCATAAATATTTGACAAAATCGTATATACCCGCTTTAATGGCATTTTATTTTTCTTGCAGTTGATTACATAATTACAAGTGCCCTATGTTTCACTAGTGTACATTATTCTAATTGGCTATAGTATATCATTTGACTAAGCTTTAATATTCAATGAAGCGAGTTGCCTCTACGAAGCGCACGAGGAAATCAATCGTGGGACTACTTGGATTAATTATGCCATGTGCGACATGTACACAATCGAAACTGCGTATTGGAAAAGGAGGCGCTTACTAAATTCATGCACGAATAAATCCCAAATTATATTGTCGTTTAGCCAAACCATTGAAAACATATGCACATGCAGACTGATATTGTTATTACATGTATAAGAATTGAAACGCTCTTTTTTTTCGCTTCATCGATGTAAGTAGGTTAGTTTTGGTATTTAATTCGGCTTTATGCAAATTAGTTCCTCACCAAAAAACATATACATTTTCAACTGGAGACAACTAAACATCTTACATTTAAAAGACCGAAAAGCGCGTTCAAGATTAACACTTCAATAGCTGCAGTGAAGTATCAATCAGATACTATAATGGTGAGCATTACAATCCGATTCAATAAAAACTTTATTCAGATTTAACAAAAGTTGAGCTTCAAATCTTCGCATAGAAGCTGATAATTTAAATAATAAATCTCTTATTCTAAATATTAAATTTAAAAAGATGATTTATAAAACAATATAACAGCTAATGAGTTTCAAACTGTTTTTCAGTATTTATTCAGAAAAAGTAAGACAAATGAAAACAAAGTTAAGTACATATCACTTTCTGAAATGGTCAGAAGTGGGTGGGGTAATGTAATTGCTTATATTAACATTCTATTATGAAGTTTGGGACAATGTGCACAATTAAAATAACATATACTTCAGTGATACATGAACCAGTTCTAATGAAATATTTCAAAAAGAGTCAATAATAACATGTTTTCACCTTATAAACCACTTTCTTCTTGGGCTTTGGAAGTCATTTTTCTCTTGTTTTGTTCATAAATCCATTGACACCAGCTGGAACCTACACTACTGTAGAAGATAATGTTAGAGAAAGGATACTTTTGTGCAAGAAAAAAATGTAAACAACTAGAGTAAAAAAATAGTACACTTGAAAAATTATGGTGGGCCAGAAATGATAATTTTAAAAACATTATATGAAAGATACATGCATTTTGAAAACATGTTAATTAAATCCCTTTAATTTTATAGCGTATGTTAGAAAGTGATATCTCCTTAAACAACAAAACAAGTAACACAAACAAGAGGGCAAAGAGGCCCTAGGTCGCTCACCTGAGGGAATGATATGAAAAGAAAAACGAGTTAAACTCGTGTGCAAATAATTTAGAACATTTATATGACAAAGGCTGACTTCAATAAGTGAATGGTTGTGCCTTTTCTCAATTATTTTTTATAACTCATTTGATGGGTTTGCAGACAATAAAATGCAGTTATTACAAAATCCTTTGATGCATAGTAAATGAATGACCTAATAATGAATCAAATGTGTGACCTTTGACCACAATGTGTCACCTTGACCTTAGACCCTATGATTATGGGTGTTGAATGTGAACACCCACAGATGATTGAGATTAACTATGGCAAGTTTCATGCCTCTGACTCATGTGATAATGGAGATAAAGCTCTAAGCTTATATTAAAAAGCATTGTTTTCAAGATATAAAGGGCCATAACCCCATTATTAACAGATGGTGTACAATGCCGTTTGGCATGCATCATCCTCTTATCCATATATATACTCATACCACGTTTCAATAAAATCCGCCACAGCACTTCAAAGGTATGGCTCCGGACACAAAAGTGCCGGAAAGACGGACGGATGGACAACGCCAAAACAATATCCCTCCGCCTATGGCGGGGGATAACAAAATCAAGATTAACAACAGACCTATAATGTTTTAACTTAAAAAAGTGTCCCTCAATTTGGTTTATCTGACAGAACTGAACAAAAGTGTCACTATCTATGTAAAAGCCATACAGCACTAGTGTATGGATGAATCGTACTGAAAGTAATTAAGTACGCTCAATAGAAAATTTGCGATAAAAACTGAACTCAAAATGAGCAAAAATAAACATAACAATATAGCACAATAAAAACTGAACTAAAACTGTTATTTCACAGCAAGCCGATATTAACTAATCCGGCATGACCATATTATTTGGGCACCATATACGCTTCCGTAATTTTAAAACAACGAACCTTTGTCCACATACATTATATCGACTTCTTCAGTTATATCGCCATGTCAACATTATGTTACTTGCAAGTCATCAAGATATATGCCGTCATACAGTAAACAACACAGAAATAGATAAATTTACAATACGGCTAAAGGTTAAAATATCGGCAGAGATTTAGGCGCTTATGTCAACATGCGAGTTGTTTAAGTCTTGACAACTTATCTTATGTCGAAAAATCATTATAATTTTAGGCGTCATGCTCTTTTGAAAATGACTTGCCATTGTAGTTATAGTCGACACGATGGGTTATTTTTGGCGACATGACACCTTTTTCATATCATGCCGTCATAGAATGTTGACATCATCACAGTATCAGGGTGTACCATATACGTTTCCATACTTAAGTGTGCGGAAATAGGTACACCCGCTCTACCACTATTTTTAACAATACAACACTGAACTATGGAAACGTATATGGTACACCCTGATACTGTGATGATGTCAACATTCTATGACGGCATGATATGAAAAAGGTGTCATGGCGTAAAAAATAACTCATCATGTCGACTAAAACAACGATGGCAAGTCATTTTCAAAAGAGCATGACGCCTAAAATTATGTTGATTTGTCGACATAAGATAAGTTGTCAAGACTTAAACAACCATCATGTTGACATAAGAGCCTAAATCTCTGATGATATTTTAACCGTTAGCCGTCTTGTAAATTTAACTATTTCTGTGTTGTTCACTGTATGACGATATATATCTTGATGACTTGCGAGTAACATAATGTTGACATGGTGATATAACTGAAGGAGTCGATATAATTTATGTGGACAAAGAGCGTTGTTTTAAAGTTTATGGAAGCGTATATGGTACCCAAATAATATGGTCATGCCGGATTAGTTTATATCGACTTACTGTGAACTAACATTTTTAGTTCAGTTTTTATTGTGCTATATTGTTTTGTTTATTTTTGCTCATTTTAAGTTCAATTTAAATCGCAAATGTTCTATTGAGCGTACTTCAGCTCTTTCATTACGACTCATCCATACACTAGTGCTGTATGGCTTTTACATAAATAGTGACACTTTTGTTCAGTTCTTTCAGAATAACCAAATTGAGGGACATATTTTACGTCGGAACGTGATATGTCTGTTGTTAATCTTGATTTTGTTATCCCCCGCCATAGGCGGAGGGATATTGTTTTGGCGTCGTCCATCCGTCCGTCCTTCCGTCCGTCCGTCCGGCACTTTTGTGTCCGGAACCATACCTTAAAAGTGCTGTGGCGGATTTAATTGAAACTTGGTATAAGTATGTATATGGATAGAGGATGATGCACGCCAAATGGCATTGTACACCATCTGTTAATAATGGAGTTATGACCCTTTATATCTTGAAAAAATGCGTTTAATATAAGCTTAGAGATTTATATCCATTAACACATGAGTCAGAGCCATGAAACTTGCCATAGTTGTTCTCAATCATCTGGGGGTGCTTCACATTCAACACTTATAATCCTAGGGTCTAAGGTCAAGGTCATACATTGAGGTCAAAGATCACAAATTTGATTCATTATTAGAACATTCCTTTATTATGCATCAAAGGATTTTTTAATAACTGCATTTTATTGTATGCAAACCCATCCAATGAGTAAACAAATGAGAAAAGGCACAACCCTCCACCTATACCTTTTCTTTTAGTTCTACACCCATCCGTAAACACAATTTATTTGGCAGGGATATCAATTCAAGGAATTTGCTTGTTATCTTAATGTTTGTATGTTTATGCTATATTATTCTCAAAATGTTGTTGTTTTTATGCCCCGAAGGAGGGCATATAGTAATCGGACTGCCCGTCATACTTTTTTTTAAATGCTCATTACTTCTATGTCACATCAGATGTAACCTTCATATTTGGTATGCATGTGTATATGAACAAGGCCTTTCCATAGGCACACACATTTTGACCCCTTTGACCTTGACCTTGAACTTATGGTCCGCGTTAGGGTTTCAAAATTTGCGTTAGGGTTTCAAAAAATGCTCATATAAATTCTTTGTCGCTTCAGATGTAACCTTCATATTTGGTAAGCAGGCATATATGAACAAGACCTTACCATACGCACACAATGTTTGACCCCTTTGACCTTGACCTTGAGCTTAGGGTCCGCGTTTTTATTTCAAAATTAGCGTTTAGGTTTCGAAAAGATGCTCATAACTTCTATCAAAGCATTCTTCGGGGGCATATGTCATCCTATGGAGACAGCTTTTCTTTATTCAACTTTAACCATTTCTATAATTCTCAAAACATTTGAATGAAAGTACAAAACACTGTTATTCGTGCTAATGTAATCATTCTGATTCGATGAGTTATTGCCCATAGTGTTTGTATGTTTATGATCTATATTTCTCCAAATGATGGACGTTCAAATGTTTTTTTTTTCAACTTTAACCATTTCTATAATTCTGAAAACATTTGAATGAAGCTACAAAAAAATGTTATTCATGTCA
Organism: Dreissena polymorpha; assembly: GCF_020536995.1. Classification (NCBI taxonomy): domain Eukaryota; kingdom Metazoa; phylum Mollusca; class Bivalvia; order Myida; family Dreissenidae; genus Dreissena; species Dreissena polymorpha. The sequence continues at coordinate 34,726 of NC_068362.1, forward strand.
ATGTTAACCATTCTGATTCGATGAGTTATTGCCCTTTGATGCCAAAGGCATTATAACGTATAACCTTTTAGGTTTTTGCACTCAGCAGCCACTTATTGAATTTATATTAAAAATATAGAAGTACCAAGATGCGCATATGGTCACATATGTATATGCATACATACGTACATACGTATGTATGTACGTACGTGACGGAAAAGTAGAGCGCTCCGTCCTTTAACAGCTATTGGTCCTTTCAATGCCTATGTCAACAAATTGGCTGCCCAGTGTTTAGCTCACATAAGCACTTTAGTGCTCATGTTGATAGTTGATCGACCTGTGTCCGTCGTGAACATTTGCATTAGGAGCACTAGAGACCGCATTTCTTCTCAGATCTTCCATGAAACTTTCTCAGGACATTTGCCCAAATCATACTTCAACTGAGTTCTAAACTGGTCATGTGGGGTCGAAAACTAGGTAACTTGGTCAAACAAATAAAGACCTTGTGAATACTCTAGAAGTCACATTGACTTTGCCAAAATGTTTGTGTAAAGGATATGTCGCTTCTTGAGTTTGAAAATGGTTCTGGTCGGTTGAAAAACATGGCCGCCAGGGGGCGGGGCAGTTTTCCGGACATAGCTATAAAGTTACATTTTAAGTCACATTTTTATTTCTATCATGAAACTTGGTCAGAATATTGGTTTTATTGATATCATGGACGAGTTCGAAAATGGCCAAGATCGGTGGAAAAATAAGGCTTTCATATATGGTGTGGGGCAGTTTTCTATATATGTATAGTTTGTTTGAAACTGGTTCTGGTCCGTCAAAAAACAAAGCCACCGTGGGGTCATTTTCCATATATTTTATGCAGTAAAAGAAGCTTGTGAACACCCTTAAAGTCACTTTTTTTGCCAATCATTATGAAACTTAGTCAGAAAATTGGTATTATTGATTTTTCAGACAAGTTCGAAATAGGTACTGATAGGTGGGGCAGTTTTCTCTTTTTATTTATAATATAAACATGTGAAAACTCTAGAAGTTGCATTTTTAGCCAAATCGTCATGAACTTTGGTCAAAACTTTTGTTTCCTTGACACTTTTGAGTTGTAAAATTGTTCTGGTCAATCAGTATTAAAAACCATGTCTACCAGGGGGTCTGGTAATTTTCTATATATGCTTATATTAAATACTTTGGAAGACCTTAACCTTGAATTGAAGTCAGCCTTTGTCATATAAATGTTCTGAATTATTTAAGTTTACTCTTTTGATCTCATTTCATCAGGTGAACGACCTAGGGCCTCTTTGCTCTCTTGTTTGTGTTACTTGTTTTGTTTTTTAAGTAGATATCACTTTCTGAAATAGTCAGAAGTGGTTGGAGTAATGTCAAATAACAATTCCTCATATTAGCATTCTATATTAAGTTTGGAACAATATGCAGAACTAAAATAACATATACTTAAGTGAAACATGAACCAGTTCTAATGAAATCTTTCAAAAAGAGTAAATAATCACATGTTTTCCACTTTCTTCTTGGGCGTTGTTAGTCCTTATTTTCTTTTTTTGTTTGTTCATAAATCCATTGACACCAGCTGGAACCTACACTACTGTAGAAGTAAGCATAAGCAATTACACTACCCCACCCACTTCTGACCATTTCAGAAAGTGATATGTCCTTTACTGTGTTTGCATTTGTCTTACTTATTCTGAATAAATACTGAAGAACAGTTTGAAATTCGTTAGCGGTTATGTTGTTTTATAATTCATCTTTTTAAATTTGATAATTAGAATAAGAGATTTATAATTTAAATTATCAGCTTTTATGCGAAGATTTGAAGCTCAACTTTTGTTAAATCTGAATAAAGTTTTTATCGAATCGGATTGTAATGCTCACCATTATAGTATCTGCTTGATACTTCACTGCAGCTATTTAAGTGTTATCTTGAACGCGCTTTCCGGTCTTTTAAATGTAAGATGTTTAGTTGTATGTAGTTGAGCATGTGCATGTTTTTTGTGAGAAACTAATTTGCATAAAGCCGAATTGAATACCAAAACAAACCTACTAACATCGATGAAGCAGAAAAAAGAGCGTTTAGATTCTTATACATGTAATTACAATATCAGTCTGCATGTGCATATGTTTTTAATGGTTTGGCTAAAAGACAATATAATTTGGGATTTATTCGTGCATGAATTTAGTAAGCGCCTCCTTTTCCAATACGCAGTTTCGACTGTCTACATGTCGCACATGGCATAATTAATCCAAGTAGCCCACCGCTCGATTTCCTCGTGCGCTTCGTGAAGGCAACTCGCTTCATTGAATATTAAAGCCCAGTCAAATGATATACTTAAGCCAATCAGAATAATGTACCCAAGTAAAACATATATAGGGCACTAGTTTCAATAACACATTAAAAATCCGGTTGAATATATATATATATATATATATATATATATATATATACTCAACTCAGACCGATCTAGTCAAATGGTACGTGTATCACCACTCATATAAAACTATACCGACTCGTAAACAAATATTTCAAATTTTTGTAAATATTTTGATAAATAATGTCCGATGTGGACATAATATGGAAATAAAAGCAAACTGCAACCTTACTAGCTTTGAGAACTGTGCATGTTTTAGTATTATTGACACAGCTGAGTAGGTGATTTTAGCTTTAGTGAAAATGTTGACGGACGACGAAGAAAGACCGATCACATTAACCAGCCCTAAAATTGATCAACAAATAGCCCAATTTTGTGTCACATTTGAATAATTTTCTATTTCCTCAAAAACGATTTATTTGACCGTTCAAAAAATAAAGATCGAATTGCAGTATGAATATTTATTTTAAACATGTACTATATACATTACTATATTCATTCTTTTGCAATCTAACAATGAAATGATAAACATGATTAATCTGTTTTGCCAAGTTTGCAATGTCTGTAAATGTGTACAACAATATGAGATAATTTATTTTAGCAAAAAACAACAACAAAACGTTTAACTACTTCATGATAAATTCCAATAACAAGAATATCAATTTGGTGTTGCTTATCGACACATTGTAAATAAAACTCGAAACGAAACTTACTTGAACTAAACTAACTTAACGATTAAATTTGCAAAATATAACCACTTTTTAAGCATATATTTTTGCATATGTAATTAGGAACCATCCAATATTTCAGTCAAGGCCAAGAACAAAGAAGTCGCACGTTCAATCGATTCAGGAATTGACAGATGCTCCCGCCGCATTTCACACAAATGTTCTAGGACGGGTATGAAGTCATCTTTACATCCAAAGTGTGGTTTCTTTACAAAGTATCTCTCTTGAATACGATCAATGGTTTCCAATTCGCAAAGAAGCCGGGTTCCATACGCCTCAGGCTGGTAGTAACTTACTATCGGTATCCCATTTGGTGCTTCCACATTTCTTTGCTGCCGAATCCGAGAATTCCATAGATGGTTGAAAGAGTTCAGATCGCGTTGTATTAATGGTATGAAACAGAATCCAAGGCATTCTAAATGCACAGGACCATCAATCCGAAGCAAGCCGCTGTCTATCATATCCTTAAAATAGTTTCTCCAAAACACAGTAAAACGCATTCTTAAATTTACCTACAAACGTTCAATTCTTTGATTGCCAGTGGATCTCCCAGTGATGTAACTGTTCATTCCAGACATGTTATCCCTGTCATTAAACCCAAACGCTATCTGCATAGCCCGTACCCAAACGTTTTCTGTCCCTGCATCGCCACGAACAAGACGTGGAACGCGACCAATCCGTTTCACAAAGTAAACAAAGAAGCCCGCGATAATTCGAGGGTCATTATTCGAATAACATGCCTCCAGCCATAATATGCATCTGGAAAATCCATCAACCGCCCCGTGTATAGCAATTCCAAAAGGCTTTAGCTTATCATACCCATCAATGTGTATAGTAAAATTAGGACCTTTATTGGTATAGACTCTGCGTCGCAGGCGATGTGCAGACCTGAGAGCAACACCCTCAGGATCAATTACCTTCAATACACACCATGTTGTTTCTTGGGTTACTTTGACATTTGTGGTTGTGTTGACCAGTTTTCATATAGTTTTATAACCACATACAACCATCCCTCTTTTATATAATGAGTGAATCGCTCGTATAACGTCTAGAAGAGGAGACGACGCGTTGCGTCTTTTGAGCCCTAACCTTCGCAGTATCCATTTCAGTTGACTCAAACTGAGAGTAGTGTTGTGTAGAAAAAGCAACAATCCACATATATCCAGACGCGTATAGCCCTGTTTGTGATATCGCGAAAGCCAAACATCCCATTCTTGATTTGAAAGTACAGCTAACGAATAGTCAACATATATCAGTGCCACAAAGACACAAATCTGCAATATAAAAAAGTTGTGAGTCGTTAAACACACGTTTTGCATGTATTCGTTAAAGAAAAATATCTTAATGAATCAATCGAGATTTGAGCTCTCTAAATGCTCATAAAACTCAACGAACACATTAATATTTATTGTTTGCAAACAGTGTATGCTATTTTTACCTTTATACCAAGATTTCCTGCTGTAAAAATGGACTGTCTGAGGTCTTGCGTGTTTCAAAAGAATATACCAGAAACTAAAAATCTGTTCGACGCCGGAAGTCATGAGCCAATGTTGCAATAATGTGATGATGTCAAAATTTTACGACGACATGATATGAAAAAGGTGTCATGGCGTAAAAAATAACTCATCGTGTCGACTAAAACTATGATGGCAAGTCATATTCACAAGAGCATGACGCCATAAGTTATGTAGATTTGTCGACTTAGATCATGTCGACCAAATATATTTTCGGGAAAAGCCGGCAATATTTACGTCGAGACTTCAACTTGTTGTCGTTATGACGAGTAAAATTAAGGTGGGAAAAGCTACAAAACTATGTCGACGTACCATGTTATTTCACAGTAAATCGATATAAATTATTCCGGCATGACCACATTATTGGGGTGTACCATATACGTTTCCGTACTGAACCTATTGAATTGGCTGTCATTTTCACGTTCCTCAAACTTAAATAAAACAATATGTATACGACCCAGGAATAACGATTAGTGCTTAAAGTTTAAATATTAGAATTCCCGATTTAATAATTCTAGTTATTACAGCATACATGATTCTTATATACGTCTGGGTGTAATCATAGCATATAATTGCAGGTCCTCTGGAAAATGTGGAACTTTCAAAACAGATTTCCATAGCGGCAATTGCTGAAAAGACGCCGATAACTTCTAGCATGTGCAAAAGCCAGAACCTTGGCGAAGATGTTATTTTCTCAGCTGGTAGTGAAAAAAACGCTTGAATAAGCGACTTACTTATGACAAGGGCATACCATCTGAGAAAGCACACATAGATGACAGGGGCTGCACATATCACACGAGCTTCCATGATGACATAAGCCTCAGTAATGGCAAAGGCTGCACATATGACAAGGGCTGTAATTATGATGATAAGGGCTGCACAGGTTACAAGATCATCATTGCTTGCAAAGGCAGCATACGTGACGAGGGCTGTAGTGATGACAAGGGCTGCACATATGACAAGAACTGCAATGAGGACAATGGCTGCAATTAGAACAAGGGCCTCTCTGATGAAAAGGGCTGCACATATGACAAAGGCAACAATAGTGACAAGGGCTGCAATAATGACACATGCCTCTCTAATAAAAGGGAGGCAATGATGACAAGGGCTGCACTGACAACAGTGGCTGTAAAAACTATGAGAAGTTTCTCGCAGATGACAATATCCTAACTGCTGACGAAGGCCTTACTGATGGCAAGTGATAAAAAGGGCTGAACAGATAACAAGTGCTGCGATATTAACCGGGCTTTACTAATGACAAATGCTGCACTGATTACAAGGGCTGCACATATCACATGGGCCGCGATGCTGACAAGGGCTGCAATTATGACAAGGGAGGCAATTATGATGACAAGGGCCTCACTGAGTACAAGGGCTACACTTATGCCATTAGCTGCACTGATGACAAGGGCTGCTATGATAATGCCTTTCACGAAGGTATAAAGGTGTACTTTGAGTTGATATGCAAAACACGACTGTTCAGGTTCGATCCTTTTATTCAACTGCCCGTCAACAACAATACAAATACATATGACGTCAAATAATAATAATAATAACGCGCTAATTCGCGGCAACCGCCAATCAACGTTACGTCTAAAATCTCATATAATATTCACGACATACTGGGGGCCGCAAAATGATAAAACAGAGTTTTCACATTAGTATACGAATACGATAATCATATTAACAAAATGCTTAAATATTTAAAAAACAGTCCATCACAACAACATCATGATTGTCCATCAGTTTTGATTGGCACTTATCACTTCCGGTGGATAAAGTTTCGCTATTGGCCTTATGGTATACAATCCGTTACTGATTCGCGCTTTCGCCTCGCAAACATGCCCGTCCCTTTCGGCAACAACATCGACGACCACGGCAAGTTTCCATCGACATCTCGGGCCATCATCATGGATCTGCACCACGTCCCCGGTGTTGATCGTCTGCGTGTTGGAACCAGACACCCGGTGGTGCTCGCGGAGTGACGTAAGGTATTCAGTCTTCCAGTGTCTGTATAACTGTTGTATGAGCAGCTCACGTCGCCTTGCCATGCGGTTAAATGTAACATGATCGGCTGCAGCGACAGTATTCCCGGCATCGAATGTGACGTCATCGTGTGGCAGCGTTGTAACTCGGCGACCGTATAACAGCTGCGACGGCGTGATATGCGCGGGGTCGTTTAGATCTGTTGATGCATACGTCAATGGCCGATCGTTAAGTACAGCCTCGATTCCTGTGACGCTTGTAAGAATCGACGTAAACTTGTTCAATGCCGGTGGCGTTGATTTCAGGCAGTCGTTCAAGCTTGGTGAATCACGTGACTGACGGCAGCTACAATCGTAGACGATGCGTATGGGTGTCGTTGATGATTCTTTTTCCACTGGGTGATGAGGGATGTAGTGCACTTGTTCAGCTGACTCTTGACCAAGTGGAACCCGCTCGATGAAGCCACGTCTTTCCTGCTCTGCTATGATGTCACCATGTGCCCGAGGCACTTCCGGTTAATTGCGCAACCTCTGAATAGCCTCAACAGTTCTCTTCAAGGCTATGTTGTGGTTTGTTGGTAGAGAAGGGTGGTCTTGCTTCCATGGTAGTTTGGCATGGTACCTTCCGTTGTCGTACTCAATAGCTGTCGCTTGGTATTGCTGTAGGTACTCGACAGACTTCCGGTCAGGTTCACAAGGTGAGATACCCATGTTCTCAAGACTCCAGAAACGTTCTAATATGCTGTGTTCTGGGGCGCGCGATGCAAGTACGTTCAAGATGGGCTTATCAGCTGACGCATGAGACGTGGAGGGCATCGGACCGGACAGTAAATAACCAATCTTAGACTTGACGGCGGTCGGCCCGTTCCCTCGAACAACATGATCTTCGACAATATCCCAATAGTGGTCAGCTCCAACGAGTAATGAAATGTCAAATAACGTGTCACCTGTAACGGAATGAGCCAACTTCAATCCCCGCAGGTATGGAAGTTCCGCAGTCGATCTAAGATATCCGCATCTGATGGGAGCCGCAATAGTGGAAACGATTAGTACACTAACAGGTATCTTCTTTCTCTTCGAAACTATGTACACTGTCGTGCGTTCTAGTTGCTGTAAACTTCTGTTATTACTTCCTCCACAGGAGTTTGAAATTTTATCAATATAGCTAATCTAATGGCTAAATAATAAAAAAATATACACCTATATCGTATAAAGACTAGTCTTTATACGATATAGGGGTATATTTTTATTATTTAGCCATTAGATTAGCTATATTGATAAAATTTCAAACTCCTGTGCTTCCTCCGAATCCCGTCAGGCTAAGTGTTTCTATTCCATCACTCTCTAGTTGAAGATCGTCAGCAAGCTTTCTGGTGATAAAGGATCGCTGTTCGCCTTCGTCGACTAATATGGCGGCATCCGTTGTAGTGTGAGACGACGAAACAGGGGCAATGGCGGTCTTTAATATAACGTCTGCGTTCGACCTCTTTGTAGACGAGAAGAATACGGCGGCTTCCGGTTGCGGCGATTCAACTTCCGGTTTTCTTTGTAGCTCCTTACAGATAGAAGTGTGATGCTTCCGGTGGCAGTTTTGACAGCGTCCGTTTGACTTGCATTCTGTGATTCGGTGTTTACCAAAGCAGTTAAAACAAAGCTGTTTCTGTTTCACAACATTCATTCGGACAGCAGTGTCAGGAAAGTTTTTACATTCACAACTTTAATGTTCTTGATCACAAAATGCACATGTTCTAGAATAATTTTGCGTATTCCTTTTGCCAAACTTGTTGCTAGGAGTGTATGAAGTCTTCTTACCATTCGCACTTGCATGAAACAATGCTGTTGAGTTGTAGTCGCTAACTTCCGCCAACGCATAGGAACTTCCGGTGCCGATCTCGAGAATGTTGATTTCCTTGTTAATCGCTCGTCGCAGATCTTGCAAAAACCAGTCATTATTCTCGTTTACGCGGGCGAGATTTTTACGTATATCCATCGGCAATATTTCCAATACAACTGGCACCAATAGGCTACCGTACATATCTTGATGTTGTCCTAGCGACTCAAGACCCCGGATATACGTTTCCATGCGGTCGTTAAACCCTCTCAAACTCGCGACTGTGGAAGTTGGTGATGGCAATTTCAATAACGCTTGCATGGTTGCATGAACAATTTTGCAATGTTGACCATACCTTTCACGTAACAATTCGACTGCGCGCGTGTAATTTGCATTCGTGAGTGCAAATCCTTCAATAGTCATAGCGGCTGTACCCTCCAACTGTGCTTTCAAATAATTGAATTTCTGCACATCAGTCAAGTTGACATTGCAATGGATTGACGATTCGAATGAATCCCAGAACGATTGCCATTGTAATATATCACCGTCAAATCGTGGAAGTGTTAATTTTGGCAATTTATGAGTACTAGATGTACTTATCTCGGGCGCTGACTGGCCGCTGTTGTTTGACGAATTGGTGTTCACCCTGCGTTGGTTGTTTGGTGGTAGTGGACCGGATGCCTGCTGACTACCGGAACCGGATGCATGCGATAATAAATCGGCGGCGTCTGTGATGCCAATGTTAGGCCGCTGTAGACGCTGCTTGTATCTTCGTAGTTTGACCTCTACGTCGAAGGTATACTCTTCTGCCTCGACTATCTCCTCTGGCGCAGCGTCGGCGTCGGTGAGCGAGAGAATTTTATCATTGTGGACTAGCAGACATGCCACTTTTTCTTCTAATTTCTCGATAAGCGCTTGAAACTGAATGTCATCGTCTTCATCGCTCGCTTCTTCTATTTTACTGACGAAACGGTCAATAATATTTTTCAAACCTAGCCGCTGGCCTAGTAACTTATATATTGTCGTCGGCATTTTACTGTTTGTTCACGGCACCAATTTCACGAAGGTATAAAGGTGTACTTTGAGTTGATATGCAAAACACTACTGTTCAGGTTCGATCATTTAATTCAACTGCCCGTCAACAACAATACAAATATATATGACGTCAAATAATAATAATAATAACGCGCTAATTCGCGGCAACCGCCAATCAACGTACCGTCTAAAATCTCATATAATATTCACGACAATGCCAATGGCCTAACTATTTACAAGGGCTGCAATGATAACACGGGCTGCAATCATGATGACAAGGCCCTCACAAATGACCAGGGCTGCATTGATGTCAAGGGCTTCAAGGATGACAAGGGCTCTAATGATGACGACAAGGGCTTCACTGATGAAATGGGCAAATATGATGATGACAATGGCCTCTCTTATTATAAGGGCTGCAATGATGATGACAAGGGCTGGACTGATTACAAGGGCTGCCAAGATAACGACATTTACCTTACTGATAATTAGGGCCTCACCGATGAAAATGGCTGCAATCATGATAACAAGGGCCTCACAGTTGTCACGGGCTGCAATTATGAAGAAAAGTGCATCACTGATGACAAGGGCTTCAACAATAATGACATGAGCCTAACTGACGACACGCATTATTGCACATTATTGCACTTATTACGAGGATTGCAATGATGACAAAGGCCTCACTGATGTCAATGTCTGCAATGATGATGAAAGGTCTTCTCTGATGACAAGGGCTGCAATTATGAAGACATGAGTCACACTGAAGACAAAAGCTGCACTGATGATAATGGCTTCACTGATGACCAAGCTGCACTGATAACAAGGGCTCGCCAGATGAGAATGGCTCCACATATTTCAAGGGCTGCTGTGATGACAAGGGCTGCGCTGTTGACAAAGGCAGCACTTATTATAGGGGCTGAGCAAATTGCCAAAGGCTGCACTGAAGAACATGCCAAGAACTACAATGATGAAACGGGTTCCAATGATGAAAATAGCCTCACGCATGACATGGGCTGCACAGATGACAAGGGTATCACTGATGACAAGGGTATCACTGATCACAAGGGCTGCAATAATGATGACAATGGTCTCACTGATGACAAGGGCTGCAATAGCGATAACAATGGGCCTAATGATGAAAAGGGCTGGAATGATGATGACAAGAGCGCCAATGATAACTCGGGCTACAATGATGTTGACAAGGACATCTGTGATAACAAGGGCTACAATGATGATGCCAACGGCTTCACAGATTGCATCGACTGCACAGATGACATGGGCTGTAATGGTGATGTCAATGGCCTCATACCTGACACGAGCCTCACTGATAACATGGGCTGTACTGATAATACGGGTTGCACTGATGACAAGGACTGCACTGATGACAAGGGCTGCACTGATGACAATGGCTGCACTTATGACGAGAGCCTCAATAATAACAAGAAGTGCGCTGATGGCAATGGCCACAGTGATGACATGTGCTGCACTGCTGACAAGCGCCATGCTCATGGCAAGGGCCTCACTGATAAAAAGAGCTACGCCAATGGCAAAGCGAGTCTTGGTATGAGCTACGCTGATGACAACGGGCTTAAGGATGGCATGCTCCTGGCTGATAATAAGAACCGTTCTGATAAAAAATAACCGTCAGCAATTTAAGGAAAAAGCCATTAGTGACTTATCGAAGAAGGAGGCATTGGGCGGAGAACGGCGAATCTTAAAAACAATCCGCCAAGTATTTAGGCGATTATGTTGCATTCAAAAAACCAATAATTAACTCGGAAAAAATCTGTGTATACTTTTTTTTAAAGATTTAATCTTAAAGTAATCATGTTATTTAAATAAAGTTTAATAAACATAATTGTCTTCGTAATATGTCTGATAGTATTTAATTTAACAAATCGAATTATGTGAAATCACGTACGTGAATTTGCATTAACTGCGGAAACACAGGTTTGTACGCGAGTTATTTTTTAGCCTGCGATCTAAGAATACAAACATTCATACAACTTATTTTAAAGATTAATTCCGTCAACCCGACTGTATTTTATGGAATGAGTGATGTATTGGACGTCATCATTGATGACGTTCATTCGAACGAATGATAAAGGGGGCTAAGTTTCGTTAAGTTGGTGCATATAGTCGCGATTTGGGCGCCTTGAAAACTGGCCGAACACGTTTGCTGAAATTTGACATGTATATGGACAAGAATGCGATCTACCTGTTGGCGTAGGCGTTATACCTGGGAAAAATCAAGTTTTTTGATTAAATCACGAAAAAGTTTCGCAAGTTTGACAAAACCGGATTTACAAAATGCGGTATGTGGATATACCGAAGTCCTACCGAAATCCCCGAAATCAAAATTTGATAAAACAATGTTTCATTAGTGATTTCAGTGTAGTTCGCAACGATCTATATTAAAATACGCAGTTTTTCAATACACAATCAATATTAATGGGGATTTCGTGGGATCTCGTGGATTTCTGGGGATTTTGGTAATTACGGGAAATTCGGTATTTCTTCACACCCGTCAAAATGGTCGACTTCGTCAGAATGAACGCTTAGAAAGTATTTACAAAAAAACATCATCTCAAACGATGTAAAGTGAACGCTACTTATCTGTTTTGTACATAAGTATACGATCCATTGGAAAACACTAACATTTGACATAAAAAAACGCCAGTGGATATGGAAATCTTCATCGTTTGAAATAGCAGACGGCGTCGACCAAAGGCGAAAAGAACGCGAGAAAGTATTAACAAAATAACATAATTAAAAATGATGTCAAGTGAACGCTAATTCGCTGTTTTGTAGATAAGTATACGATCTATTGAAAACCATAACATTTGACATAAAACACCCGTGGATATGCAAATCTTCTGCGTACCAAATAGCAGACATCATGCGGCGTCTAATCTGAGTCTACGCTGTTTGCCAAGGCCGATAGTATAATGAATGGAAATGCACAAACTCAGCAACTGGCAAGCATATATGCATTAGTAGATTGTTTCGTGATTATTTAGAAACGACTACATAATTCTTTTGGTTCAGCCAGTGCAACTTAACAGAAATAAGTATAATAGTTTCTACACCTGACAACAATGTGCCAACTTTATACAAGGTAAGTTGTTTACATTATTTAAAATATTTCAAGCTTACAGTATACAACAATAAACAGCTGGTACAATGTAATGTCATCGTTTTAATTTTAATAAGCCCGTGGTTAATTACCCTTTTTAATCTTATGGTTCAATGCATCTCTAACACCTTCAATTGACATTCTCGGCTCGGGTACTACTTACCGGTACATGTACCCCGGGTACTCTTAACTTTACTTACATGTAGCCCGGGTACGGTAAAGAAACTTAAACATACCCGCAAATATTAGATTGTATCCGAGTTGTATATCTGCCAAAAATCCGATGTCGTTAAACATGCTAGCGATTAAAGTAAAACAATATTGTTTACCTTAAAGAAACTTCTCTTTAAAAAAAATCTGCATCAACATGCTTTTTAGTATGAGTGTTGAGAGGACGCCGTAGGAATAATCAAGTAATCAAGAATACGTCTCTGTTTCTGCTTTTATTTCCTTCATGTATAATGACGATAAGGATTGACGACTAACATTGACGGCAATGATAACAAGCATTGAAAACTAACACTAACGACAAGGATTGGCGACTAGATGTAACATTGACGATTCTCTACAATAAATGAAATTAACAATAAAGAATGAATAATACGATTATAGTACAACAGATCTGCTATTCGAAGTATAATATGATAGCATACACTCATTAGAATAAAAGGTTTCATAAATAACAATTTGAAACATTTTCAATAAATATCGAAATATCTTATACAATATTTATTACACAGCATGAATTATTTGTTAAAACATAATATAAATACCAAATATGGTGTTCCCCATTTAACGGACCTCGCAAACCAAAAAATATTTCTTTAAAAAAATCTATCACGGTAAAAAGTGAACGTGCGACATCGCGGAAAATATACTTGACAACGTCATACAATGACGCGACTTTAAACAATTTAAGATTTTAAATTGAATCACATTAATGATTGTAAAAATGAGTTTTGATAATACATTGTATAAATGCCATTTAACAGAAAATTGACATAAATGTAAACATAATTAATTTTTACAAAATAGCCGACAACAACCGATTTAGTGTTAAAATTCCCGGGTATGTTTTAGTATATTTACCGTACCCAGGGTACGAGCCTTACTAACTGTATTATTATTATATCTCACCGACTACCTTTACCTTGTTGTGTTTCAACCTGAAATTTATGTAAAATCCGGCTTTCTTTACTTTTATTTTTCATTCATTTGATTACGCAATTGTTGACGTATCTCGTGGAAAATTATTTGAATCTTTGGATTTTAGTGACGACAAGCTGGAAGTGTCAATTTATTTTTTACAATGAATCTAAGATGTATTTAATTTTTGTGTGTTTGTCATGCATAGTTCAGTGTTTTCCAGAAAAATTTGAGTAGCCAGTTATATGGCCGGCAACTATGCAGTAAAACCAAAGCATTTGTGACATTTACTTGATATATTTGGGAAAAGTAGCCGGCATCAAGAGTTAATGTAACCGGCAAGATCGCTAGCAGCCGGTATTTAAAGAGAACACTGATAATAGTAAACTAAATCTCTACAACGGGATTACAGCTTTGTAAAATTGTTTTTTGGGTGATAATGGTTAGTAATTCATACTAATGTTATTAAAAAATATCGGCTTTAAATTTAATTTTGAGAATGGGATGGAAGAACAGAAAATGAAGAGCATACAGGGATGGAAATAAGTGGTTTACCGTGAACCCGGGGCAAGTAGATTTTGGCCTGGGCAACTCAATTTCAAAAGTTGATAAACTTCTTTTTTTTTAAAGCTTAAAACAATTCACTGCAATAAAAATTGAAAAACAATTGATCACCATGGATCAATACTAGTTAAATAACATTCATTATTTAGGAATAGGACATGATTCAATTCAGGCTCATAATAAAACATCATGCATTGAACATGTGTTGTCAGCAAATGTATTTAATTATCTATTATTTTATTAAAAGAATGTATAATATTCACATGTTCATATTTCTGGGCTCGTTATTCTTTATCTGGGCAACCAAAATACTAAAGATGGTTGCCCACAATAGTAAACAGTTAGTTTCAATCCCTGGCATATCATTGTATCTCTATTGTTATAAGCATTGCATTAAAGTTGTGATTGAGGTTAGCCTGTTGTTTATGGTATATTTACATTTTAGCTTGACTGTTATATATGAAATATATATAGTCGAGCTATCCTACTCAACCCGGCGTCGGCGTGCGCATTGGAATGTTTGCGTGCCACCTCATATATATTTCCTATGTCCATTGACATATTGCTTTTATATTTTGCATACTTCATTACCGACATAACCCCAATCTATAAACAAGAGCAGACAACTCATTTACTGTATCAAGCATTTTAACAGAATTAGGCCCTTTTTCACTTAGAATAATATGCATATTATTGATAAATCTATGTTAAATTTTGCATATGACCTCAAATAATTTTTATTTCACTTAACATATTGCGTTCATACACCATGTATTTTGCTTATTAACCAACATGACCCCAATGTATAAACAAGAGCAGATAACTGTATCAAGCATTTTGTAACAATTATGGCCTTTTTTTCACTTAGAATAAGCATATAATTGATAAATCTATTATTAAGTTTGCGTACCACCTTTAAATTGCCATAACTTGTTTATTATGCTCCCCCCCAAATTTGTTAGGGGGAGCATATAGTCGCCGCTTCGTCTGTCCGTCTGTGCACAAATTTGTTTCGTACCCAATTTTTTTTGTACCCAAATTTATATATGTACCCTTTTTTTTTCGTACCCAAATAGTTTTTTGTACCCTAATTTTTTCGTTCCCTATAGGTTTTCATAACCAAATTTTTTTTCGTACCCAATTTTTTTTTACACAAATTTGTTCGAACCCAAATTTCTTTGAACCCATTTGTTCGTACTCAAATTTTTTTCGTACCCAAATTCGTTTTGTTCCCAATTTTTTTTGTACCCAAATTTTTATTTGAACCTTTTTTTTCGTACCCAAATAGTTTTTCGTACCCTAATTTTTTTTCATAACCAATTTTTTTTTCGTACCCACATTTTTTTGTACCCAATTTTTTCGTACACAAATTTGTTCGTACCCAAATTTCTTCGTACCCATTTGTTCGTACTCATTTTTTTTTCGTACACAAATTTTTTCGTACCTTATTTTTTATTTGTACCCATTTTTTTCGTACCAAAATAGTTTTTTCGTTCCCTTATTTTGTTTGTACCCTTTTTATCGTACTCAAATTTGTTTTCGTACCCAAATTTGTTTTTTTTTCCTACCCACATATTTTTTCGTACCATTTTTAAAAAAAAATAATCGATTTTCAATTTGATTTCATCTCTCCACTCATTCCATCACGCGAAACCCTTAAGGTGTCGCAACTCTAGTAATATATGCTTTATTATATTGGATTTAGAGGTAACGTGCGTATAACTAAACAGATACATTTTAAATACATGTTTGAAAATCGATCGATACACTCTTTTGCTAATTTATTCCTTTCGAGAAAACATATTACGTACTGCAGTTTCGCAGTCTGGTCAGGAGCTGCGCTTTCCGCTATAAAATCATATAAGGTGTTTTTGGTATTATTAGGTATCTCCTGACAAGACTGCGACATGCGGATAGGGCATAAAACCCATTTTCGCATGACGCGGGTCCTTAAAATATCTTTGCTTCTTGGAACATCTAAGTACACTTAGTTTCGATAGTCATTGTGCTATTTATAGCAAACTGGCAAATTTCGGTAGTATATTTAGACTCTCAGGAACGATTTCGAGACGGGCTGACAGAATACGGCAAACATTTGTGCTTAGATATACAACGATTGCAGTTTATCTTGTTTCGTTTATCGAAAGCCAAATATCTTTTCTCAGGACAAGTAAGTGACCAAGTACGGACACTGAAATTCCGCGAGATGTATTTTTACTCGTTATTATAATAATATGATCACGATAAACGGATCTATGCAATAAACATTTATTGTTTATATAATTTTTACATATTTTATTATTGATATACTTTGGATCATTTTTCTATACACTGGCCTTTCATATCCTGTACACATGTGTGGTAGCACAATATGCTTTTTGTAGAATTCAGTGACACATGAACCAGTTTGTATTTTGTTGCAATATTCTCAGAAGACTTATGGTTTTAAATAGTTGTCAAAATTACAATTAAAAAAAAATTAACATTAGCAAAATAACATTCCTGACAATGAATTTAAATGTAAAGAAAAGTATTATAATACATATTCGTTTATTGTTAATTATCAGTTAAAATACATGATATAAAAACCGTGTCTTACTACTTTCAAACGATAATCTAACTAACAAAGAACACGTTATAGTACACAACTGTTCAAAAGCCTTAAAGGTCTAATGGTGCCGAGTTGGATTTTGCATCTTAATGGTCCCCGAGTTTGTTTCCCGGTGAGAGCAAATCTGTATGAAACGTTCTCTAACGGTTTTGTTTGTTTCCTTAATATAAATATTTGAAACGATTTCAAATATATAGGTTAAAAAAAATTGTGATAATTTTATTAAACGAAAATATTTTAATAAGTCCCTTGAATGTGTAAAAAAGCTTGTAACTATTGTTGACGCGTTCTGAAAAAATTGGGCTTAATGCATGTGCGTAAAGTGTCGTCCCATATAAGCCCGTGCAGCCCGCACAGGCTAATCAGGGACGACACTTTCCGCTTTTATGGTATTTATAGTTTCAAGGAATTCCATCCTTACCGAAAATCAAGTTTAATCGGAAAGTGTCGTCCCTGATTAGCCTGTGCGGACTGCACAGGCTAATCTGGGATGACACTCTACGCACATGCATTATGTCCAGTTTTCTCAGAACACGACTCATTGTATTGCTTACTTCAGTTGTTGTTATTATTTGTTAGTTTCCATATTAATGATATTACACACCTTTGTTCAATTGAGCGAAATTTGTGTTCAATTCAAAATAATGTATATTCTGTTTTAGCGGTTACGTTGTTTTTGTTTCTCTGATTGTGTTTTTATTGTTCATTGCTTTGTTAGCGAACTTATTAAACTGTTTCACAAGAGGTATGCTTTCAATCCCTCGCTTTGAAGGAATATTTATATGTTAAGCCATTAAATTTCGTATAGGTTAGAGGGACAAACGCGTTTAAAGAAATTGACGATACTTATATAAGTTGATGAGTAATATAGGGATAATACACGTTTTCGATGGCATGATCATCTGCGGGCGCTCGAAAAATCCGTTCCTGTCCGAGTGCGCAGCAAACATTATTTTGGAATTTACTGGTAGTGAGGAATAAATATATCGTCAGAATTATTCATTGTTTTCATAGCTGTTTCTTTCGTATAGGTCTATCGTTTTTCGTTCCAACTATTTTTTTCAAATTAATACTGCCAACATATTGTTACTGAAGTATTTCAAGCATACAGCAAGAACGTTGACGGTACATAAATGCTTACATCTACAGCATAGTCTTTTGAAAGTGTTGAGTAAATAACCTTAACTTCATTGACGTTGCCAATTAAATAAAGCTGTTGTCAAGAGAGTGCAGATGGTATAATTTGAAAAGTGGATTTAAATATTCATTACCTTTATCCCTGCATGCATGAGGAAACTGGTGCTTTTTCAGTTCCCCATTTATGCTTGGAAAGTCGTCGAAGGCTGGAGTTATTAACAAAGCTCATAATAACATCATCGAATCACTATGAAGAACTCAAAGCAGTAAGGGAAGTAATTGTGCGTGGGCCAGTTTATGGATATGAAAAGCATATAACATTGCTTGAACGGCACGTGAATCGCCTTGTAAATACACGATTTCTCCCGTTCAAGCCCTCCTTTTGCCAAGTTTCTGCACCCCGCCAGAGCGCATTATAGATAGAGTTTATGCAATAATACGTGTTTAATACGCTTGCCTTAACGTGTTAATTATGCTTTGAGCCCGCGGGGCGCAGTTAAATTATTAAAATATTTAAATTAACGTACGTTGCAAGCGTTTTATACCAGAACTACATGTAGCGCTACATTGAACTTAAGCTTTACGATATACGCACTTTAGCCCACGATTATTTTTTCACGGTAAGGCTTCGCCGACAATGATTGCCATATTAACAACATGTGTTATTTATTTCATGGATTTCCAGCCGAACATTACTTGTATTTATAAATTTGATATCGATGTTAAAGATGTTTCAAGCGTTTCATATATAAACAAGGTGAAACTAAATATTGCACATTCCTTATACCTTATTATAGTACTTGGCCGTTTAATGAAAGGATCGATTACATTTATTAAAATGTCAGCTGTTCTCTATGCTTACGTTAAAGGTACGTGTTCACGGAGAGTCGACACTATAATTTCCCAAACTATTTTTATCAGAAAAAAGACAATGTAAATCAGAAGAGGAAATCATTCTTCTGACCGAGACCGTACACATAATTGCATTATTACATATATAAATCATCATTTTAAATTGAATAAATTATAAACGTTTCACACGCGAAACGATTGTAAAATTTTGTTTGTTTTCTGGTGTTATTGACTGCATGAAATGCGATTTAAAATACAACATTGGGGGAAGCCGAGAAGTTAATGCAATAGCCAATTAATCTGACACTTTTAGTTGGGATAGCCGATTACGTAAGGTGATAGCCGTTTCATCGGACACTGTTAGTTTTGATACCCGAGTAGTTAAGGCGATAGCCGTATTATCTGACACTGTTAGTTGGGATAGACGAGTAGTAAAGGCGTTAGCCGTTTGATCTGACACTGTTAGTTGGGATAGCCGAATAGATAAGGCGGTAGGCGTTTCATCTTACACTGTTAGTTGGGAAAGCCGAGTAGTTAAGTCAATAGCGAATTAATCTGACATTTTTAGTTGGGACAGCCGAGTAGTTAAGGTGATAGTCGTTTCATCGGACACTGTTAGTTTTGATACCCGAGTAGTTAAGGCGATAGCCGTATTATCTGACACTGTTAGTTGGGATAGCCGAGTAGTTAAGGCGGTGGCCGTTTGATCTGACACTGTTACTTGGGAGAGCCGAGTAGTTAAGGTGGTAGGCGTTTCATCTAAAACTGTTAGTTGGGATAGCCGAGTAGTTAATGTGTTATGCGTGTAATCTGACACTGTTAGTTGGGATAGCCGAGTGGTTAAGGCGATAGCAATTTTATCTGACACTGTTAGTTGGGAAAGCCGAGTAGTTAATGTGATAGGCGTGTAATCTGACACTGTTACTTGGGATAGCCTAGTAGCGATAGGCGTTTCATCTATCACTGTTAGTTGGAATAGCCGAGTTGTTAAGGTGATAGGCGTGTAATTTGACACTGTTAATTGGGAAAGCCGAGTAGTTAAGGCGGTAGGCGGGTAATCTTACATTGTTAGTTGGGATAGCCAAGTGTGTAATGTAAAAGGCGTGTAATCTGACACTGTTTATTGGGAAAGCCGAGTAGTTCATGTGATAGGCGTGTAATCTGACACTGTTAATTGGGAAAGCCGAGTAGTTTAGGCGGTAGGCGTTTGATTTAACAGTGTAAGTTGTGAAAGCCGAGTAGTAAATTTGATAGGCGTGTAAATTGACACTGTTAGTTGGGATAGCAGAGTAGTTAAGGTGATAGGCGTTTCATCTTACACTGTTAGTCCGGGTAGCCGAGTAGTTAAGGCGGTAGGTGTTTTATCTAACACTGTTGTTTGGGATAGCCGAGTCGTTAAGATGATAGGCGTTTCATCTAACAATGTTGGTTGGGATAGCCGAGTAGTAAATGTGAAAGGCGTGTAATCTGACACTGTTAGTTGGGATAGCCGAGTAGTTAAGATGATAGGCGTGTCATCTAACACTGTTAGTTGGGACAGCCGAGTAGTTGAGCCGATAGCCGTATTATCTGACACTGTAAGTTGGCATAGCTTAGTAGTTAAGGCGGTAGGCGTTTCATCTAAAACTGTTAGTTGGGATGGCCGAGTAGTGAAGGTGATAGGCGTTTCATCTAACACTGTTAGTTGGTAAAGCCGAGTAGTTAATGCGATAGGCGTATAATCTGACACTGTAAGTTGGAATAGCCGAGTAGTTAAGGTGATAGTCGTTTCATCGGACACTGTTAGTTTTGATACCCGAGTAGTTAGGCGATAGCCGTATTATCTGACACTGCTAGTTGGGATAGCAGAGTAGTTAAGGCGGTAGCCGTATTATCTGACACTGTAAGTTGGGATAGCCGAGTAGCTAAGGCGTTAGCCGTTTGATCTGACACTGTTAGTTGGGAGAGCCGAGTAGTTAAGGCGGCAGGCGTTTCATCTAACACTGTTAGTTGGGATAGCCGAGTACTTAATGTGATATGCGTGTAATCTGACACTTTTAGATGGGATAGCCGAGTGGTTGAGGCGATAGCAATTTTATATCACTCTGTTAGTTGGGAAAGCCGAGTAGTTAATGTAATAGGTGTGTAATCTGACACTGTTACTTGGGATAACCGAGTAGTTAAAGGTGATAGGCGTGTAATCTGACACTATTAATTGGGAAAGACGAGTAGTTAAGGCGGTAGGCGGGTGATCTTACACTGTAAGTTTGGATAGACTAGTGGTTCATGTAATAGGCGTGTTATCTGACACTGTTTATTGGAAAAACCGAGTAGTTAATGTGATAGGCGTCTAATCTGACACTGCTAATTGGGAAAGCCGAGCAGTTAATGTGATTGGGGTGTAATCTGACACTGTTAATTGGGAAAGCCGAGTAGTTAAGGCGGTAGGCGTTTGATCTTACACTGTTAGTTGGGAAAGCCGAGTAGTAAATGTGATAAGCGTGTAATCTGACACTGTAAGTTGGGATAGCAGAGTAGTTAAGTTGATAGGCGTTTCATCTTACACTGTTAGTTGGGCTAGCCGATTAGTTAAGGCGGTAGGTGTTTTATCTGACACTGTTGGTTGGGATAGCCGAGTAGTTAAGGTGGTAGGCGTTTCATCTAAAACTTGTTAGTTGGGATGGCCGAGTAGTTAAGTCGGTAGGTGTTTTTTCTAACAATGTTGATTGGGATAGCCGAGTCGTTAAGATGATAGGCGTTTCATCTGACACTGTTGGTTGGGATGGCCGAGTAGTTAAGGCAGTAGGTGTTTTATCTAACACTGTTGGATGGGATAGCCGATTAATGAAGGTGATAGGCGTTTCATCTAACACTGTTAGTTGGTAAAGCCGGGTAGCTAATGTGATAGGCGTATAATCTGACACTGTTAGTTGGGAAAGCCGAGTAGTTAAGGTGAAAGGCGTGTAATCTGACACTGTTAGTTGGGATAGCCGAGTAGTTAAGGTGATAGGCGTTTCATCTAACACGGTTAGTTGGGATAGCCGAGTAGTTAATGTTATAGGCGTGTAATCTGACACTGTTTGTTGGGAAAGCCTAGTAGTTAAGGTAATAAGCGATAGCAATTTTATCTTACACTGTTAATTGGGATAGCCGAGTAGTTAAAGCCAGTAGTTTAAGCCTCTATAACGCTCAAAATCAACGAAAAGTTCGTTAAGTATTTCGTAAAATAAAATTAAACAATTATAAATCAATGTTCCTTATGTCAATTGCCGAAATTTCAACGCCAGATGTGGTCTGATAAAATAGATGTTTGTAGATACAAAATGCTCGCTTTAATTATTGTTTTGCATATTCAATTCTATTTTAATTACCCGCAACGATATCTATTCATACGACACATGAACACTATCATAGTACCATTTTATGTTCGTGTGTCGTATGAATAGATATATTCGCGGGAAATTAAAATGGAATTTATTGTGTCACAAATAAATAAAAACGAGCATTTTTTATCTACAAAAATCTATGTAATCATATCACATCTAGCGTTTAAATTGTGGCTATTGCTATATGGAACACTGATTGTTTTGGTGTTAACTTTATTTTACGAAATACTTTACGAAATTTTCGTTGATTTTGACCGTTATAGAGGCTTTAAGGCGATAGCAATTTTATCTTACAGTGTTAGTTAGGAAAGCCGAGTAGTTAAGGCGATAGCCGTTTCATCTAACACTGTTGGTTAGGATAGCCGAGTAGTTAAAGCGTTTTGGTTAATTGACTAAATGAAAAAAAGTTGTTTCAGATTCGCAAATTTTCGTTTTAGTTATGGTGTTAGTGATGAAACAGAAATTCTGAACATTTACCATGTTCTAAAATAGCCATTCTATGCATCTTTTGACGATTTGAAAACCTGAACATTATGAAGCTTTGCAACGAGAAACGATTGAATAATTTGGAAAGTTCTGTTGTTGTCGTTTTATTTTGTGAAACTACGAGGATTGCTTATATAAAGTGAAAATTACAGTCTCTCATAGCATAAGGACGGATGGCCGAGTGGTTTAAGCGGAAGACTTTTACATCCAGGACTACAGGGATCAGTGGTTCGAGCACAGTTGAGGGTTACTTGTTTTTTCTTCTTTTTATAAATAGTATTTTTACTTTTTTACTAGAGATTTTTAGGTCCAATATTTAAATTTATCAATATAAAGCATTTAATTACAAATTTTAATACATGCCAAAATCTGTGAAAAGGCCCGTTTAAGACCATAGCCGTTTCATCGGACACTGTTTGCTTGGATAGCCGATTAGTTAAGTTGATAGCCGTTTCATCTGACACTGTTGGTTGGGATAGCCGAGTAGTTAAGGCGATAGCCGATTCATCATACTATGTTATTTGGGAAAGCCGAGTAGTTAAGGCGATAGCCGTTTCATCTAACACTGTTGGTTGGGATTGCCGAGTAGTTAAAGGGGCCTATTCACGTTTTGGTAAATTGACAAAATTAAAAAAAGTTGTTTCAGATTCGAAAATTTTCGTTTTAGTTATAGTATTTGTGAGGAAACAGAAATTCAAAGAATTTACCATGCTCTAAAATATCCATTCTACGCAACTTTTGACGATTTGAAAACCTGAAAATTATAAAGCTTTGCAACGCGAAACGATTGAATGATTTGGAAAGTTCTGTTGTTGTCGTTTTTTTTTGTGAAACTACGAGGATTGCTTATATAAAGTAAAAAATACAGTCTCTCATAGCATGAGCACGGATGGCCGAGTGGTTTAAGCGGAAGACTTTTACATCCAGGACTCCAGGGGTCAGTGGGGGTTTCTTGTTTCTTCTTTTTTTTAAAATAGTATTTTTACTTTTTTACTAGAGATTTTTAGGTCCAATATTTAAATTTATCAATATAAAGCATTTAATGACAAATTTCAATACATACCAAACTCTGTGAAAATGCCCCTTTAAGACTATAAACGTTTCATCGGCACTGTTAGCTTGGATAGCCGATTAGTTAAGTTAATAGCCGTTTCATCTGACACTGTTGGTTTGGATAGCCGAGTAGTTAAGGCGATAGCCGATTCATCATACTATGGTATTTGTGATAGCCGAGTAGTTAAGGCGATAGCCGTTTCTTTTGACACTGTTTGCTGGGATAGCCGAGTAGTTTAGCCGATTCATCTTACGCTGTTTTAGTTGGGATGGCCGAGTAGTTAAGGCGATAGCCGTTTGATCTGACACTGTTAGTTGGGATAGCCAAGTAGTTAAGGCGATATCCGTTTCATTTGACACTCTTTGCTGGGAGAGCCGAATAGTTAAGGCGATATCCGTTTCATTTGACACTCTTTGCTGGGAGAGCCGAGTAGTTAAGGCGATATCCGTTTCATTTGACACTCTTTGCTGGGATAGCCGAGTAGTTAAGGCGATATCCGTTTCATTTGACACTCTTTGCTGGGAGAGCCGAGTAGTTAAGGCGATAGCCAATTCATCTTTCTCTGTTCTTAGTTGGGATAGCCGAGTTGTTAAGGCGATAGCCTTTTTATCTGACACTGTCAGTTGGGATGGCCGAGTAGCTAAGGCGATACCCGTTTTATCTCTGACACTTTTTCGAGCCCCTAAGGAGACTGGCAGTATTTTCGTAAAGTTAGTTCCGTTCTTTAAATCTAACAATTTATTGCTTTTACCGATACACATGTCAATTTTCCTTCAAATATTACGTACAATTCATAGTGATAATGATATTGAAGCTTGGCAGCAATATTCGGCGTCACATATCAATTAATAGGTCCGTACTTACATAATGACACGGTTCTAGTATTTTATGAGTATGAAGGTTGTTTTTATTGTTACCCTAATAATTCTATTTAGACATTACATTTGTGAATCGATCATATAAATAATACCTGATTGAATCGTTCAATTCGTTCACATTACTAATTGAAGCATAGTATATGTATTACAGCCAACAAATTATTAAATTAAGAAACAAAAATACTATTATCTTATGAAAGCCAGCATTTGTTATAATATGATATATCGCTCGTGTAAGTTTTGAATTTAGAGTACACCGATGTTAGCGATTTTGGTATTTCATACCCCTCAAAACACGCGTAGATATTTCAGAAACAAACTTGCATTCACCCAATATACGTATCTATTGACGGGATTTCATCCATACCTGAGTCATAATAATATGAGCCTTGTTCTGAGAAAACAGGGCTTAATGCATGTGCGTAAAGCATCGTCCTAGATTAGCCTGTGCAGGCTAATCAGGGACGACACTTTCCGCCAGAACTTGATTTTCGGTAAGGAAAGACTTCCTTGAAACTACAAATACCATAAAAGCGGAAAGTGTCGTCCCTGATTAGCCTGTGCGGACGACACTTTACGCACATGCATTAAGCCCAATTTTCTCAGAACAAGACACATATATCAGAGTCAACAGCAACAAGGAGGCCTCCCCCATGAATATAACATAAATCCCCTTAGTTATGATTAGATATGAAGAAAGAGCTTTACCCATTTATGCATAGCGTCTAGAAAAAAGGCATTGGCAAACACAGATGCGGCGTCTCATCGCGGTCTGCGCTGTTTGCTTAAAGGAATTTCTGTAAGAAATATTCTAAATATAGAAATAAATATACTAGACATCCATAATTTTGGAAATAAACTGATCCAATTAAGAAGGATGGGAGAGTCCACTAGGCATAACTGGGCTAAAACTATGAATATTTACTACTGTTTTCTCTAATATATTCACGAGTTTGATATTGCTAAAAGCTTAGCTCTTTAGTTCAGTTTTAAAGCAGTTTTAGTTGTGACATGTTTTGATATCGCTTTAGTATTCCATTTTTTCATCAATCGTATTCGTCGCATGCAGTTTTATCCAAACTTAAGCTTTTATTTCGCAATCGCAGAATCATATGAATTATTTTGAAATTCAGTTCAACTTCATATTAAAACAAAATGTGTCAATGTTTGGGTTGGTGAAGATGCTAAAATGTACGTGTGAGTTGCACACAACTCGACTGATGCAAGTAATTCTTGTTTCATCAATTTTCAATACAATCGTTTGGAATCTTTGTTCACTTGATAGGAACCATATAAGCATCGCGATCGTAATACTTTCTTAATAGCATGGTCGTTTTAATTGGGTTTGCAAGACCAACTGGATGATTGAGACGGATATATCACACAATTGTTCAATGTAGATGAACTATCAGCGGCGCATCGATTGACAGGTTTTTGTTAAATTATTTATTATGTGCCAAAACGTTTATATTGACATCAGAACAACTTGAACCGTTGTCTGAATATTTTATATAAAGGCTTTTTAACGCGGCGTTTCGAACCGACGAAAATATGTTTTTACATGACGTCGAACTAGTATTTCTGAACATATCCATATGAACTGTTACAATACATGTACGTCTGTGGTCTCGAACATCGACGTCGAAAGTTGGAAGTAGAAGCATGAAGCTCTTTAATTCCAATGTATACCTGATCTGAATTACTACAACGTGCATCATGCAGATGCACTTTGCTTTAACAATTATTTATAATATTGTAATTTGCATTTTGTCGCAATTGATGTCACTGAATTCGTCTCAAAAGAGTGTTATAATCAATTTACAAACAAGACTTATACTGGAATGCTTTCGAGAGATCACTTGAAACAATATCGACACCACAGCACAAATTGCTGAGGGATATGTCGGGCCCTTTTGGGTTGGGATTGTTAGTGATTCCCTCTTTTATTGGTAAGGTAGATTTTAAGAGTGAAATCCGGGATGTACTTATCAATGTGTGTACCCTATTTGTTTGACTTAATATTGTAAATACTTCGTTGAGTGTGTACACTATTTGTTTGACTTCATTGCAAAAATTTAGTCAGCAATTAACGCTTGAACATCCTTTATTAGTCAAGATTCATAATTTTCATTCGTATTTTATCATCAAAATCTTATTAAAATTGCTACGGCTCTTCAACCATACATTTACCATTTACTACGCTTCACTTACCCCGACGAGACCTTTAGAAGAAATATTTCTTTAACTAGCCCCATTCCTTTGAGACAGTGAGTATATTATGTTCCCTTATGCATCAAAATGTGTTTTACAATTTAAAATGCTTTGTGATGAGCATTTCAGTCAACAAATAGGTCAACACATGTTATCCACAGTAGTGCCTTTGTCTACAAAATGTATGCAAGTGGTGTTAAGGTCTCAAACATACACTTGTCATAACTTCGTCAATATTCGGAATTTCGGGCTCAAATATCAGATTTTATAATATGAGCTAAGAAGTTAAGTCATTGTATAACTAGAAGGGTCAAATATCCATGCGCAAACCCCTCGACGCATGCTGGAAAACAAGATTCGCCTCCATATTGTCAATGTTAATATTCTGAACAAGTTTCATTAAGACTGAGTTATTAATGTGGCCTTTGAATTGTTACACTTTTTTATGAGTTGGCCTGGTGACCTTATTTGCAGATGCATCTGACCCAGATTCAAACCTGACAAAGATATTGTCAAGATAAAAATCTGACCAAGTTTCATCAAGCTTGAGTCATAAGTGTTGCCATGCTGACCTAATGTTCCATACAAGTGCCCCAGATTCGGATTAATCCTATATATATATATATATATATATATATATATATAGTGCGTAAACAATTCCATACACCAAAATGTATCCATAGCTGGATACAAAGGGAGGTAATTTACATCATGCTGTGTCCACAGCTGGAGACCATGGGAGATAACTTACATCATTACGATAACTGACATGTTTTGTGAGCAACTACAATTTTGGTTCAATAAAGCTCAAAAAGCGATCCTCCAATTGAACAAGAAAATAACGTGGTTTGTCTGTCATTTAAAAAAAAACCCGCAAAAATGCAATCGACTGGTTATCGTCCATGGTATACCGATGCTTTTGTCTGCGTAAACAAAAAAGAAAAACCAGCAAGCTCTATTCGTAAATTTTAACCGAATAAATTATCTCTTACATTTTAAGTTAGGGCGGGTAGATTTTGAGAGACCCGTACGATGTATTTCTGAAATAAAATTTGAATTTAATTTTCCAACTTACTATTAATCCCTCATAAGTAAATTGTTATCTATATGGTAAGTTAAATGGCACATCGAAAGGAAAACAATCTTCGTGTATCTGAAAATGGAAAATACCAGTGATTGATATGTGATAAAGAATTATCAAACAGACAGAGAGTTCTTACACATCTGCTTTCAAAATACGGGTTAAGTAAGTCAACGTGTCATTGTGGGTAGAAGACTAGTCCTTTATTCTAATTGTTTTTTTTTTTGGTAACTTGTTTAAATACAACATTTATTGCAATTAATAAATATTCCATTTGCTTGTAATGCAGAATATGGGTTGTTTCGCACCCATCCAGTTTCGCCCTTAGTGGAGGGCAAGTTTTCGTCGGACGCACGCAATTTGTTCTATTTTATAACTGTTTTTTTACCCACATACAAACCAATGCTTATTTATTTGAAGATCAAGCCTCTAGTAAGGTAAGTGATTTTGGTATTCAAATGCTCAATGTTTACATTGACAGTCTCACTTGCACGCAACTTCCGGCTGGGATTATATACAGGTGATGCTATGTTAAATAACTTTTGAGGCCGCGGAATAGTTTAATATAATACTTTAATATATCAATGACTGCAAGCAGACAGCACTTGGCAAAACATGAACTAATATAAAATTATGTGAAATTAACATATAAACAATGCAATTATTTAT
Organism: Dreissena polymorpha; assembly: GCF_020536995.1. Lineage (NCBI taxonomy): Eukaryota > Metazoa > Mollusca > Bivalvia > Myida > Dreissenidae > Dreissena > Dreissena polymorpha. The sequence continues at coordinate 63,369 of NC_068362.1, forward strand.
ATTAACGTAAGGTACAAGTTAATAACATGCAACAGTAAAATGTCATTGACCACCTTTACAGCAATGTATGTTGGAAAGCATATTTCTAAAACATCATTACAGACCTTAATTTATGCCACAACTTACTTTTTTGTTCCACATTTGCTGTAAATAACAAATGTCTGAATAATACTACTGTTTATTTATAGAATTTATTGTGGGCCTCATTTCTTTCGAATGCGCATTAAAGAAAACACGTTGTTTACATAGAACGAAGAAACAAGTGTATTATTTTGTCCGAATTATATTTCCCTCCAGTAGAAGTTTCGCGCTTGGTAGTGTGGCCCCCACATGAGGTAGAATGGTAGAATGGCCATGGTAACTACTTTTCATTTAATTAAGCTTTTTGAAAAACTACTTAGAAATCCATTTTTTTTTGCTTTTGAACAGAAAAAAAAATTGTTTATGCCTGAGTTCGAAATGGGTCACCTCGGTTTAAAAACTAAGTCACGAGGTTGAGTAGAATGGGCTGGCTCACTTTCCTTGCTTTGCAGTTTAGTTTGAAAGGTTTGACACATTAACCGTGCATAAATGTATGTCATCATGTACCCGTTGCTTGAGAAACATCCATTTTATTGATATAAAGTTACGCTTTAGAAATCAACATTCCAGCGCAGTTTCGGAATTCAATGCATATCTTCCCTGGATTTAAAACGCAATTTATCGGGGCTACAACTGGTCTTACTAATAAGCATACAGATAATTCTGCACCGATTTCGTTTGAATCGTCGTGTGTGTCTTTATGCGTCATTGTGTGTTTTAGAAGCGTTTAGTAGGACAGCAAAGTAATGTCAATTAAGTAAACACCATGTGAATGTAGATTTGATTTCGTAAACAAGGTGAGAACATCGATCTAAGCTCTTTTACATGCAAAATGGCATAAGATGTACAGTTAAAGAGTATTTTGTTATAGAAAACACAAAATCGGCTTTAAACTACTTTGGACCTTGAAACGACAAATGTATTAAGATGAGGGTGTACAATTCAATTAATTGACTGCGTTCTATTAAAAGCGGCCGACGGTCGTTTTATCGCTTAGACACTATTTTGTATCGCCTTTAATTCTTGAAGTCATAGCCAATAACGTTCGAAAAGCCATTCGATTCCGTTACTTTCATTTATATTGTTATTGTAAGGTGGCTTCTGAAAAACGATAGCTTACAGTCTTTACTATTATCCACCAAGAGTAAAATAAGCAGGAGCCATCCTTATAGTAATGAGCTAAAGGAATAACGTATTTGACAAAATCAGAATAGGGCTAGCCTTTGGAAAACCCAAATAGTATGTATGTACCAACAAAGCTCACACGAAACACTTTCTTTTGACCAAACTAGTCATTGTAGGTACATATCAGATTAGTTTTTTCAAAGTTGTGGAGATCCAGATAGGCCTTTTAAAAAGCAAACACATACGCGTTTATTATACTAACTTTCACTTTCACCCGATATTAGAAAACAGGCTATATTAAATATAATTCTCTTTGGATCGATACGTATAATAACATAATAACATGGCTGGTTGCGCGCAGATTATTAAAGATGTTAACGCATGTTCTAATGGACATATCCCTGTCCAGATTGGACGTTAATAACGTCAAATCATTTAACAGATTCATATCCCGCTTAAAACTCATGAACAATTAAGGAATGCTTGTGTTGATGAAATGTTTTTTTTAAGCACACATGTCTAAAATACGATATAATGGTGTTTGCTTGCATAAGAATATTAAATTTTCTTGGGTTTTAATATCCTTGTTTCAGATAAGTATGTTTGTAAAAAGCATAAAGCCGGAAGATGTTTAAAAATGCCGACAATTCATAATATCTATTAACTTTTTTATATTGACCTCCATGTTGATTACCAACCAATAATTGTTCTAGAAGTTCCCTTTTGTAACAATATAGTGCTTCAAGTAATAGTGACAACACTGTGAATTCGTGATTAAACAACCTCATTTTCAAACATTTTCGGACCACTAGGTGGCCCCATTTCAATAATAGGTGGACTTCTTAAACAATTCTTTTTTTTTATTTTTTTTTATTCAATATAATACATACAATGTATACATGTATATATACAACATAGTGATTGTACAAAGCAATAAAGTTCAGACATGTTATACAAGATATGCTAATATGTATTTTTTTAAGAGAAAAGAAAAGAATAACAAAAGAATAGTTATGAAAAATGATGAGTTGTATAAAGTCGGAAGAAAGCATACTGGACTTGTGTGTTTTGTTGTGTATTCACAATGATCTTATAAGATTGAAAAAAAAAACATACAAAAATATTTTAGAAAGATAAACTTACATTAGAGTGAAATGTATATAAGTGGACAAACATCATGAGAATTTAATCCGATTCCATTTTTGTTCAAAGTTTTGTAATGTGTCATTACTGAGGGCTATTTCTTTCTCAATCTGGACTTTAAGTTTAAGACTATGGATAAAACAATTAAAATTTGGTACTTGTTTTTTGAACTTCATGTTAAAGATGAACAATTTCATCATTATAAAAATAAAATTCACAATATTATTACAGTCTTTTGATTTCAATGAGTAAATTCCGAAACTTACATTTAAAAAAGATAGTTTAACGTTTAGTTGCTGTTGTTCAAGAAAAGATGTTAATTGATTCCAAATAGGCTGGATGTGTTTGCACTCCCAAAACAGGTGTTCTATAGTTTCGATGTTTTCACTGCAGAAGTCACCCAGATTTGAGTTAGATAATTTGCATTTAAAGAGATATTTATTTGTAGCTATAATTCTATGGATGTATTTATATTGAAAATTTCTCAGAGTGCTTTCAATAGTTGCTTTATATGGCATGGTAAATATGTGTTTCCAATTAAGTTCATGTACTCCGAAAAGGACTTGCCATTTATTTTGGGTTTTTGAGTTTTCTGTAGGGTTTTTAATTTGTAGTGTGTAAAATATTTTATTTGTTTTGTTTTTTCTTCCAAGTATATTTTCTACGAATGTTGTTTGAGTACATGGTGTATTATTTGTATTGATTTCAGATTTAATATGTATGGGTATGCTTTTGATTAATGTGTAGTACTTCAGAAAATTATTTGAAGGTATTCCGTATATGTAGCATATATCATTAAAATAGTAGAAATCCTTAATTCTGTAGTGATATAATTGGTCGACATATTTAATGCTTCGTTCAAACCAATCTTTATAGAAAAACGTCTTATTGTTTGAAGTTATGTCTTTATTGTTCCATAGAATAGTTTTACTGCTGGTTTGGGTTTCTAGGTTATGAGTGACATCACTCCATGCTGATAGAACATCAGACAGAAATATGTTTTCGTTTGCAATTTCATGTAAGATAGTATTGCTGATGTTACATTCAAAGAGTAAGGAGTCACCATATTTTTTTAGGATTTTCTGATAGAATAATTTCCATTTACTCGTATTGGCATTATCTAGGTATCTTTTAACCCAGCTGCATTTGATTGCATTCAAGAATGAGTCAATGTTCGTTATTTGGATACCTCCATTTTCTACAGATTGAATTAACTGAGTTCGTTTTATTTTATCAGGCTTACCGTCCCATATGAAATTAAATATTGCTGATTTTATATCGTTAATAATATCATTTGGTGGATTTGGGAGGACTGTTAATACATAAATTAATTTAGGAAGTGCAAACGTTTTCAATATTGTGTTTTTTCCGATAAGTGTATGTTTACGGTGATGCCATGATTTTAAGCAGTTTTTAAAATTCTGTAATTTAGGTAGTATGTTTTTAAGAACTGTATCCTTTTCAATATTTGTGAAAGTAATTCCTAACGTTGTGGCTTCATCGGATGTCCAATTAAATTTAATTTCTTTTTTATATTGGACATAACTTTGTTTTAATTTACCTACTCGTAACACAGTACATTTACTTTTGTTTAGTTTCAGATCCGATGTCATTCCGTAAAGGGTTAGCGATTCTATTAGGTTATGGAAAGAATCGTAATTGTCGTTTAAAAAATAAGTTGCATCGTCAGCAAATAGGGACTGTTTGATTTCTTCGTCAGGTTCTATTGATATGCCTTTTATGTGTTTATTTGATTGGATGTGATGTGATAGATACTCGATGCATATAATAAATAGCGATGATGAGAGTGGACATCCTTGTCGAACCCCTCGTTCGATGTTAAAACTGTTTGAAAAGAAGCCATTGTTAATGATTAAACTGTTAATATCGGTATAGAATAGTTTGACCCATTGAATGAGACTTTCACCAAAGTTCATATTTTCTAAGCAAGAGAACATGGATGAATGATCAAGCGAATCGAATGCCTTTTCGAAGTCTGCAAAGAATATTAGACCAGGAGTATTTGAATTGTTGAAATATTTAATGCATTCTTGGATAAGACGAACGTTTTCACCAATGTAACGTCCTTTTATGAAACCAGATTGAGATCTTGAAATGATTGCTGGTAATATTTTTTTATTCTGTTTGCTATACTTTTAGTTGCAATTTTATAATCATTGTTTAGTAAACTAATTGGGCGCCAGTTCGATAAGGATTCTAAGTTTTTTCCTGGTTTTGGAATGAGTGATATTATACCTTGTTTTTGAAGCATAGTTAGGTTTTCATTATTATAAGAATAGTTTAGTGATTTAATTAGATGTGTTTTGATATCATTCCAAAATATTTTATAAAACTCAATGGTGATGCCATCAGATCCTGGACTTTTGTTATTTTGCATTTCTTTTAGTGCTAATCCACATTCATATTTATTTAGTAATCCGTCACACAATAGTTTTTCTTCTTGATTTAAAGCGTGATGTGTATTTTTAAAAAGGGTGTTATTTTCAACATTTTTTCGTTTATAGAGGGATTCGAAAAATAAACGTTGTTCTTCTAGTATTTGAGTTCTGTTTGTTATATCTTTGCCATTGACTACTAATTTGTGTACAGTTTTTTGTTCACTTCTACGTTTTTCAATGTTTGCGAAGTATTTTGTATTTTTTTCATTGTGTTCAACATGCTGCGCACGCGCTCTTAGTATTATTCCATTGAGATGTGTATGATAGATTCCATCTAATATTTGTTTGTTTAATGTTATTTCATTTTCAATGTCGGTGGTATCATTTGTGTTTTTTTGATGCAATTGTTTTTCAAGGGTTTCAATGGTTTTGATGGTTTCTGTTTCAAGTTTGTGTGTTTGTTTTTGTTTAAATGATGTGTATCTAATTGTTGTGTTACGTATATTTCCTTTAATTACTTCCCATAAGGTGTTTGGGTTTGCATCTTTATTATTTTGAACTGTATCTAATATTTCCTGTTTTTTTGTGTTTGATATTGTGTATCTAATAAGATGCTGTTGTTAATTTTAAAGTATCCTGGGCCTCTTTCAGGTTGTATATTGTGCAGTTTAAGTTCAACTAGAGAGTGGTCAGTCATAAATCCTGGTTTAATGTTACATGTGTCAATAATGTTGCAAAGAGACTCAGATATTAAAAAATAGTCTAATCTACAAAATATTGTTGGTTTTGTGTTTGAGTGCCAGATGAATTTGCTTTCGTTTGAATATATTGTACGCCATATGTCTATCATATTGTAGTTTTCAATTATGTTATTTAAAATGTTTCTATTTTTAGGATGAGTATAAAGGTTTCCCTTCTTTTTATCTAATAATGGGTTATGAATAGTATTGAAATCACCACCGACTATAATGTTTTTATCTTGGTTATTATTTATAAAGGATTGTAATGTTTCGTAAAAAGTGGAATCATCTATGTTAGGGCCGTGAACGTTGATTAATGTTAATTGTGTTTCGTGTATTTTAATATCTATACTTGCTTGTCTACCAGTTATTATTTCGTTAAAGTTTTCAACTGTGATCCCTATATTTTTTTTTATCAGAAAGGCAATGCCTTGTTTATTAGTATGTTGTTCACTGAGATAGATGTCTCCATCCCATTCATCTTTTATGGTTTGTGCTAAAGTATGTGTTAAATGACATTCTTGTAAAAGGCATATGCTATATTTTTTTCATCTAACCATTTGAAGATTTTTATGCGCTTGTCTTTATTGTTAAGCCCTTTTACATTCAAAGTACAAATTTTAATACTCATTTAATAAGATGGTTGAGTACATGATAATTTTTAGAGTGTCTGTCCGGTTGTTTTTTATTATAAGACATAGGTCAATGAAAGTATTATATGTTTTGGTGTTTTGTGTAAAGGTGATGTGTATGTACAAATATAATAAATATTTCATCTTGACATATACATTGGAATATTGGGGAAGAAAAAAAAACACCAGAAAAGAAGAACAAATTACACAAAAACAACAAACAATTGAAACGAAGAGAATTATTTGTGTGCTTGTCCAGTTGCTTTCTATCACAAGACATAGATAATAGGTTTTCATGTTATATTAAGAGCCAGAGGGAGGTATGGGCAAGAATAAAAATATATTTTTGTAACTTATCAAGACTGGGTATGTGTGTGTACTCATGTGTTTTCACCTGTGTTGCTGCGTGTGTTGTGTGCATGTAATATAAAAATATTATAAAAAAATGTAAAAAAAAGTGAGTGGGTCATTATTTGAAGGTTAGTGTAGTATGCGTGTGTGTTTTGTGAGTATTTGAAGTAAAATATTTTCTTTTACATGTTTGCACAATGCTTGCTAAAGCGATCTAATGAAAACAAAACGGACATATACTATACATGCTAGTATACTATACATGACATATTATAGATAAACGACAACAAATAAAATCTTAGCGTGTGGTTAACAAGTTGTTTACAGTGTAATACTATCAAATAAAAGATAATAATGTTGACAGGATGTTAACATAAAAACAAAATATAATAAAAGGTAAATAAAACAGTGAGTGAGTCATTGTTTGAAAGTTAATGAAGTATGCATGTGTGATTGTTTTTGAAGTAAACATATATTCTTTTACATGTTTGTACAACGCTTGTGTAAGCGATCAATGAAAAAACAAACTTGACATATACTATATATACCAGTATACTACACTATACATGACATAGTATAGACAAACGGCAATAAACAAAATTTAACGTGTGTTCTAACAAGTCGTTTACAGTGCAATACTATTAAATAAAAGACAATAATGTTGACAGGATGTTAACATCAAAATTAAATGTGTCCATTTCTATAAGTAATCCATTTAGTATGAGAGTTGTTTGCAGGTTAGGTAACTTTACTTATTTTGCAATTTCAGCACGCATCAAAAGAGAGCAATGCTATATATGTATATAACAAAAACAGAGTATCAATTAAGTTGCCTAATTTCATCTGCAGGAAAGAAAACAACACAAAATTTCTAAGGAAAAAGACATGACATGTTGCATTGTTGGTATATGCATTGATTGTCATATAAAGATACAACATTATCTAATACATTAATCCCCATAGATGAGAGATAAGTTTATATCTACTTTATAACAACAGTCTTACACGGGTAAGAAAACATCTTATTATTATTATTTAATAAATATCCGTGGATGTGTTACTTTCAAGTATACAAAACAATTCTTATTAATCAACCTATCAATACCGTACAGTCATTTTCTGGGAATTTCCTTGGTTCTCGACGACTGAGGAAATCCGAAAGCGATTATATTAAATAGGTATTACATGATAAGAGTTTGATATTTTCAAATGCATTATGGGGTATTTACACGTATTTGCTACTTCTAACATTTATTTTATTTTGATTTTATTGGTGTATGATACATGTGCTTCAGTCGGGGTACCAGCATGTTTTCGGGTACCAGCAGGTGTTCAAAACGGGTACCAGCATGTGTTCAAATACGGGTACCAGCTTGTGTTCAAATACATTTTAAAACGATTGAGCAGCCTTACTTATCGGACATCATTTTTTTAAATAAATTGTAAACTAATAACTAACAATAATATTCGTGTATATCTATTGATAGTTCAGACGTATCATAGCGTATTGGATGAATGATTAAAAATAATCGTATATTGTATGTAGTTAGGTATCTAACATCAACGCAATATTATAGGTGGTATCTTTAGCCGTTGTCTGAGAAATTAATATTATATAAATGTTACGATCGTGTGTTTGGCTTAACGTTAAATGTGCATCACGATTTTTAATTATAATGTATATGTAATCGAGCATATGTTGACGATATGCTTTAACATAAGGTGATTAAATAACACATTCGTTTAACGCTAACAAAAGCTATCCGGTGTACAAAACTTAAACATCTTCAATATAAGGGATGTATCAACTATTTTACCGTAATTAGACTTATGCTTGCAATTACCAGCACGCGATAAAAACAATTGTTTGCTGTAGAGATGATGGTCGATTATTTTAGCGCAATTTAGTGGAAACAAAGTGTTTAATCAATCGGCTTCTTTATACTTTTTTTATTTATATTATTCCCTTATTTGATATGCACCCGTTTATCATTTGAATATTCGAAAAAACAAACACTTATTTCTCAACCGGTACAGAACTCTAAAGTTGCCTGAAACTAAAACACCGCGTACGTCCTTATAATGCTATATTTGGTTGCATCGTAGTTTTGATATATAACAACGTAAAATCCAACACAAAGTTTTATTGACTATAATTCAGCAATTTAAAAGTGAAGCACTAGTAAAAACACGTAAGTGCAGTGACCGAAAAGGAAAATATGTGCAATTTTGATTACGCAGAAACATACATACGTTATTAAAGAAAAAAGACACATGTCCCATAGTCAATAATGTAACAATAATTTATAACTGTCCATAACTATAATACAACTGCCCATTACAGATACAATGTCAGAAAAGTCTAAGTTAACGAAATCGGAGCATACAAATTTGCATATGTTCTTAACTGAAATACTGATATGTTTTGTGAAGCGTACTTTATTATAAACCTTTTTGTATCCATGTAGCAGTTTATATTTTCACAGGTTGACCTTACTATATACTATACATAAGTATAGATAACGTGATAAAATTACCTTTGAATACATGTTTAATGCACTAATGCTATTTTCATCGCGAGTTATATGCTCATTGTCTTAAACAATATTGCTTGACAAAAAGCAGATATACAGCTTATTTACTTCCAGGTTCCAATTTATTCCTGGTGTTGTTTTTATTTAAATAAACCTTCTTCTATTCTAACAATTCAAATGTACAATTCGTGAATATTGGTATAATTTGGAGTTAAGTTAGATTTTTCTTCAATTATAATTATTTAAGTTATGTTTCAATGGTACTGCGTGTGATAAAAGATAATAGCAATGTACTCAAGGGAAGTATGTTGTGTTGTTTTACCTAAGACAAATAACTTTTCAAGAAATTTTTATTTTTCATAAAGTTACATGTCAGTTTTTAAAATCAATCCTAAGCACAAAAACGGAAAATAGTGCTAATTTTCCTTTCACTTTGGGTGAACCATCCTGAAACCTTTTACAACTAAGGATGCTTTGTTTACAAAAAGAGAATACACAGTGTTCATGCTGTTATTTGAAATACATTTAAATTCCCGATCCGCGTTTACACATCACAAAATATATTATTTAGTTACCAACAGAAAAATTTGTGCAAAACATAACTTATAAAAGAACTCACGTCTTCAATACCAGTTTATATAATCATAATCATTTATTTCATGCGTTCCGGTGATTTGAAGGGAAATATAATAAAGGGTAAACTGGTTATTCACTGTTTTGAAAAATGAAAACTTATTAAAGTATTGATACTATTCCATGTTTACCCTTTTATAATGAAAACAAACTGTTAAAAGGATATAATAATTCTAACATGTGTTAGTCATGGTAGATTATCTATTTGTGTTAGTCATGGTAGATTATCTATTTGTATTATCTTGTGACCAAACAATATAAATTTTAATAAAGCTGATCACTCGTTAATAAAACTCGATAATCTACCGAAATTATCCATAAAAGGCAAGTATCACTTGTATTCTCATACACAAAACAGCAAGTATCGCTTGTATTCTCATACACAAAACAGCAAGTATCGCTTGTATTCTCATACACAAAACATCAAGTATCACTTGTATTCTCATACACAAAACAGCAAGTATCACTTGTATTCTTATACACAAAACAGCAAGTATCACTTGTATTCTCAAACACAAAACAGCAAGTATCGCTTGTATTCTCATACACTTAACAGCAAGTATCACTTGTATTCTCATACACTTAACAGCAAGTATCCCTTGTATTCTCATACACTTAACAGCAAGTATCACTTGTATTCTCATACACTTAACAGCAAGTATCACTTGTATTCTCATACACTTAACATCAAGTATCACTTGTATTCTCATACACAAAACAGCAAGTATCATTTGTATTCTCATACACAAAACAGCAAGTATCATTTGTATTCTCATACACAAAACAGCAAGTATCACTTGTATTCTCACACACAAAACAGCAAGTATCATTTGTATTCTCATACACAAAACAGCAAGTATCACTTGTATTCTCATACACAAAACAGCAAGTATCACTTGTATTCTCATACACAAAACAGCAAGTATCACTTGTATTCTCATACACAAAACAGCAAGTATCACTTGTATTCTCATACACTTAACAGCAAGTATCATTTGTATTCTCATACACTTCACTCCAAGTAGCACTTGTATTCTCATACACTTAACATCAAGTATCACTTGTATTCTCATGTCCAAAACAGCAAGTATCATTTGTATTCTCATGTCCAAAACAGCAAGTATCATTTGTATTCTCATACACAAAACAGCAAGTATCACTTGTATTCTCATACACAAAACAGCAAGTATCACTTGTATTCTCATACACAAAACATCAAGTATCATTTGTATTCTCATACACAAAACAGCAAGTATCGCTTGTATTCTCATACACTTAACAGCAAGTATCACTTGTATTCTCATACACTTAACATCAAGTATCACTTGTATTCTCATACACAAAACAGCAAGTATCATTTGTATTCTCATACACAAAACAGCAAGTATCATTTGTATTCTCATACACTTAACATCAAGTATCATTTGTATTCTCATACACAAAACAGCAAGTATCACTTGTATTCTCATGTCAAAAAGCAGCAAGTATCACTTGTATTCTCATGTCAAAAAGCAGCAAGTATCACGTGAATTCTCATTAACAAAACAGCAAGTATAATTTGTATTCTCATACACAAAACAGCAAGTATCACTTGTATTCTCATACACTTCACTCCAAATATCACTTGTATTCTCATACACTTCACTCCAAGTATCACTTGTATTCTCATACACTTCACTCCAAGTATCACTTGTATTCTCATACACAAAACAGCAAGTATCACTTGTATTCTCATACACAAAACAGCAAGTATCACTTGTATTCTCATACACAAAACAGCAAGTATCACTTGTATTCTCATACACAAAACAGCAAGTATCACTTGTATTCTCATACACAAAACAGCAAGTATCATTTGTATTCTCATACACTTAACAGCAAGTATCACTTGTATTCTCATACACAAAACATCAAGTATCACTTGTATTCTCATACACAAGACAGCAAGTATCACTTGTATTCTCATACACTTAACATCAAATATCACTTGTATT